>NC_136484.1:41364591-41507091 GCF_053919585.1 Euprymna scolopes
ACCAATAAAACGATAATATATAAACATTAATTGCCACTAATACGAAACTAAAACTAACCGTTACATCCTTACAAGGTTGTTACGAACATAATATATATATGGATACAAAATTTTAAAAAAATTCTTTTTACAAAAAATCAATCATCGGGAAATAAAGGAATTTAGGAACCCAACTAATAGGATATATATATATATATATATATATATATATATATATATATATATATATATATATATATATATAATTTTTTTTAAAATGGTTCGGGGCTCCCCGTAGAAACTTCACATAACTCTGTTCTTAAACAAGGATACGAAAATTAGGCGATACATTAACATTTAAATGGGCTTTTCCGTAACCACAACCAGGGTAAATGTTCTCGCATGTTTTTCCCGTTAGGGATCCCACCTCTTTTTTCTTCTATTCAAAACATGCTACATTGCCAAAAGTGTGTTCATTCATAAAGTGTGAAGAAATGCTGGTTTTTGAAAATTTTCAAACGATATAATGCTTGAAACTGTCGAACTGGACATTGAAACAATTGTAACATACAATGAAATACACTTTTCGTTGCCATCAACACCTTGTTTTGAAGTCTTGATTTTGCACACACAGTATATTAATGCTCAGTTATGAAATGGGATAATTTTGTAGCTTAATGCTTAAGTCAACCTTTTTTGGGCTTAAAACCTATTGGTATATGAAAATTTACTGAATTTCACGCACTCAGTATATTACATATAAGCCTATATATATATATATGTGATTGCAAAGTATGTATATATAGAAATATATATATACATATATATACACATATATATATATACATATATACACACATATATATACATATATACATATATATACATATATATACATATATACATATATATACATATATATACATATATATACACATATATATACATATATATATATATGCACATACATATACACATATATACATATATATACATACATATATATACATATATATACATATATACACATATATATACATATATACATATATACACATATATATACGTACATATATATACATATATACATATATACACATATATATACGTACATATATATACATATATACATATATACACATATATATACATATATACATATATACACATATATACATATATACATATATATATACATATATACACATATATATACGTACATATATATACGTACATATATATACATATATACATATATACACATATATATACGTACATATATATATACGTACATATATATACACACATACATACATATATATATACATACATACATATATATACGTACATATATATACATACATTCATATATATACATACATATATATGCATACATACATATATACACACATATATATACATACATACATATATATACATATATACATATATATATACATGCATATATATACATACATATTTATATACATATATATATACATATATATACATATAAATATACACACATATGTATACACATATATATACATATATATATGTATACATATATATATGTATACATATATATACACATATATATATACACAACTATACACATATATTTATACATATATATACATATATATACACATATATACACATATAGATATACACAACTATACACATATATTTATACATATATATACATATATATACACATATATACACATATATATATATACATATATATATACATATATATATATGTATATATATATATATATATATATATATATATATATATGCCGAATTCTCTGACTGCATTGAATGCGCTTGAAACTCTTACAGTCTACTAGCATTTAAGTTCGGTTTTGCCCGGATGTTTGAATGTGTGTTGACCAAAAAAAAAAAAAATGGTAGTAGGAATGCAGGCTCGAACCCGTACCGCTAAGGAGGAAAAGAACGGGGGGAAAAAACTGACGTCTTTGATGTTAAGACCACCGCCAAACCGGAAGTGACGTAAGTTTTAATTAAGGCTAGACATTCGAAAGGAGAGGAGCCTTTCAAAAATATCGGCCAAAAATCGCCCAGCCCCTGTAGAAAAGTGCCCAGTTGAAGGTAAAGATATTAATGTTTTAGGCCAATTTTTCGATATTTGTCGTCTAGAAGTCCGAACTTCAAAATGATCTTGTAAAAATATGTCAAAAGTTGTAGGCAGATAGGCGAACATACGTTCATACATTTATATATTGATAACTAAAAATTTTCGACCCAAACTGATTAAAAAGCTTACCATATATCTGAATACGCTCTTTGTAAAATTTCAAATGTTTAGACCAGAAATTGTCTGAGTAATTTGGTAGAGATCGCAAAGGTCAATTATTTTAAAATTTGACCCCTATTATGACCCCTAAACATTTATTGTTTTGGGCTCAAATCAAGTTATTAAGTTAGATCCATGTCCAATGTACCTATGTCTAAAATATCAAGTGTTTAGACCCAAAATTGTCGGAGGAGTTTGGTTGAGTTCTTAAAGGTCAAATCGTTGAACTTTGACCTCTTAACAGCCAAATTTCTGTCCGAAAACGGATTACAAATATTTTCCCAAATCTCAGTACCCTGTATATCAAATTTCGAGTCTGTAGACTAAAAATTAACAGGGTTATTGCGTAGGGAAATGTACACAGACAGACAGAAACGCACACACGTTCACTTATATAGATTACATATATGCATTATATATACATATATGTATTATATATATACATATATTATATCTACATATATCTATCTATACTCCTATATTTTCTATTTATTTAAAAACAAAATACAATTTTCTCATATATGGGTTTTTGAATTGCATTCACTAGCAGAATATCTAGCTAATTTGCATATTCTTTTAAACATTCATTTCAATTAATTCCCTATTAGTTGTTCCGTTTTCTAATGGGATAATCATTGTTAGTTAACTATTACGTGTAATTATATTCATGCAGATATTCTACATGGTTTATACTTGAATAATATTTGCGTAAAATGTTTATAGTAAACACAAAATTGTTTCCATATATATTTATGTATACGTATATATTTTGTTTAACAAATTTTTCCTCCCAAACTCCTCCAAGGGTTTATGGTGTACCGACATGAAACTTCATATATAAGGTATTTGAATCCATTCGAAACTTTAAATTTGGATTTTAGCCCGGAAAAATCGGTGCAAAAGTGTGAAAAAAAAATGAAATTTGCCAGGTGATGGTCGGACGCCGGCATTGCAAATGCATAACGTAGTAGCTACTGGTTCATGCGTTAATTTTTAGCCTTGCAGTAAACATGTTTTCATAGCCCAGTCATTGACGGAAGAGGTAAAATAAATATATAATGTAGTAGAAAAATTGATTTTGAAAATATATTTTAAGAATTTACACTTGGAAGTAGGCAAAATGCTTTTGAAATCTAGGTGGAAGATGCAAGTATTTTTATTAAATGTAAAGTTATTTCATGGATTTTGAAAAAAAATGTCTCAAAAAATATTTCCGTCTCATATGTGGTTTTCAAAGGCACTTTTGCTATTTTCACATTTAAATTCTTAAAGGTGCTTTTAAAGGAATATTTTTTCAACTTGAAATACTTTTAAAGTGGCTTCGCGCTTTTAAAGTTTCATATAAAAAGAGTTGTTTCTAAAATCGTTCAAATAAAATCAGACGAACATTTCGATTAGTTCGAGAAGAAAGATTTTACTAATCATAAAAATATTTTCAGAAATTATTACACTTTTAAAGTATGTAACTTAAGACTTGTCTATTTTCACTTTCCTTTACGCATACATGCATATATATATATATATATATATATATATATATATATATATATATATATATGTATATACATGCAGATATATATATGTATACACATATATACATACACATATATATATGTATATACATATATGTATATACATATATATATATATGTATATGCCTATATATATTATATATATATGTATGTATATGTATATATATATTATATATATGTGTATACATATATATATATGTGTATGTATATACATATATGTATATATACATATATATTTATATATATATAGGAAGAGAGAGAGAGTGTATATATGTAATGTATATATATGTAGGTAATGTATATGTATGTATGTATGTATGTATTTATATATGTAACGTATATATATTTATTGTTATCTGCTGTGCAAGCCGTTGGGATTCCTTCCTAATCTGCCAAGAGCATCGTTGACCAGGCTTGGATTTTTGTGACCCTAAATAGGAGGGGGCAACGTGGGTACTACACCTTGCCCAAGGGTGACCAAGCACTGCAACGACTAAGGAGCAATGACATTCTCCCCCAAATCCTGGACCTCCTGCACCAGGGTCTCGTTGCCGAATGTAGTTTTACGTCATACCCGGGACCAGGAAAGGAAAAAACTCATACCTTCTACTGGTCTGACAAACCTTCTGGCGAGTGAAGAGAAGCGGGGGTTGCATTTGCAATCTCAAATAACCTTGTGAAAGAACTGGAATCACTACCAACAGAAAAAACTGATCGCCTCTTGATCAGTCTCTTGGCAATCTGCTTTCTGAGATCCCTGCAGCTGACAAACTCATTGTACTCGGTGACTTCAACGCTAGAGTGGGAAAAGATCATTCAGCATGGCCACAAACAATGGTAAATTTGGAAAAGGAAAAATGAACTCGAATGGTGAACTGTTGCTATCAATGCACTCCGAACACGGACTTGCTATAACAAACAAGTTCTTCAACTATCCAGGCAAATGGTACTGCTCGTAGAAACATCCGAGATCCAAGCACCCCACTCTGTTGGATTATGTAATCACAAAAATAGAAGATCTAAAGGATTTTCGCAGTACCAGAGCTATGAGAGGAGCTGAATGTTGCACTGATCACTACATGATCCGTGCCAGGTGCAACATAAAACCAAAGCCTCCTCAGTTCACGAAGAAAGGACCGAAACCACCAAAGAAACTAAATACCGAATCACTAAAGAACCAAAGTGTGAAAGACAAACTAGCAGACAAAATATCTGATAGTCTCACAACACCAAATGGCACAACAGAAGAAAAATGGGAAACACTGAAAAATGCTATGTTCACTTCTGCATCTGAAGTCCTTGATAAACCAAGTAGGAAACATGCAGACTGGTTTGATTAATCCAACAAAGAGATTATGGCACTCATTCAAAAGAAAAACCTGCTGTTTCAAAAGACCCTGAAAGAAAGATTCACAAGAGCATGAAGGGACAAGTACAAAAGTGTATAATCTAAACTTCAATTCAGAACCTGGCAGACAGAAATCACTCTAAAGCGTTCTTTGCATCGTTGAAGGAAGCGTACGGATCACAGGGTGCCTGCTTGAACTCTGTGAAGAGCATTGATGGCAGTGTGCTCCATACGGAGAAACACAATAATGAAGAGATGGAAGGAAAACTTCTGTTGAATCCAGAAACACGTGCTGAAGATGGAGCTGATAAAATACCTCAACTGCCGATTAGACACCAAATGGATGATTTACCAACAGCAGATGAACTTGACATGGCCATAAAGAGGACAAAGAACGGAAAGGCTGCAGGACCAGACAACATACCACCAGAAGTTTGGAAGCATGGTGGAGAAGTCAATTACTACAACTTTTCCACAACATCTGGACATCAACAGCAGAAGTTCCCCAGGATTTCAAAGATGCCAACATTGTGACAGTGTATAAGAGAAAAGGAGACAGGGCAGAATGCGGGAATCACAGAGGAATCTCACTTCTGTCTGTTGCTGCGAAGATTATGGTCAAAATCCTGCAGTATCGACTACAGGCCTTGGCTGAAGACATTCTACCGGAGAGCCAATGTGGATTCAGGGCCAACAGATCCACACAAGATATGATCTTTGCTCTCCGACAATTACAGGAAAAGTCCATTAAACAACGTCAACCTCTCATTGTCACCTTTGTAGATTTTAGCAAGGCTTTCGACAAAGTTGATAGAGACGTGCTTTGGAAGTTACTGAGATGCTATGGCTGACCACAGACCTTTACAAGAATACTGTGCAGTTTCCATGATGGCATGGCTGAACGCGTTTGCAGGGGCAACAGATGCTCAGACTCCTTTAGTGTTGGACACGGCATCAAGCAAGGCTGTGTCCTCATGCCAATCTTCCTTGCTGCTGTCCTGAAAAGCATGCCTGAAGAACTCGGTGATCTCTACATCCGAACCAGAAGTGATGGTGACCTTTTCAACCTCAGACACTTGAGAGCAAAAACTAGGACACATGAGTTAGTGATTAAGGAACTACTCTTTGCTGATGATTCAGCATTTGTGACCCACAGCCTCCAAACAATGCAAGATTTAGTGATAGCATTTGCCGAGGCATCCAAGAAATTTGGACTGACAATCAACATTAAGAAGACTGAAGTTTTGATTCAAGACACCCGTGACACAAAGATTAACCCGAGAGAAGTACTCCTGAATGGTACCCCATTGGCGGAAGTTGAACAGCTCACCTACCTGGGCAGTACTATTACGAACACTGGAAAAATCGATGAACAACTGTCAAAACGGATCCAAGCGGCTGCATCAGCCTTTGGAAAGTTGAGAGACCGTCTGTGGAATCAGATTAAAGACCAAGATGAAAGTGTACAGAGCTATTATCCTACTATCACTCCTGCACAGCTCAGAAATATGGACTCTCTACAGACGCCACTTCAAGAAATTAAACCTGATATAACAAAGGCACCTCCGTCATCTAATGGGTATTTCTTGGAAAGACCATGCATCGAATTTTGGAGTACTAGTAAAGGCTAAAATACCAAGTGGGGATGAAATAATCGTAACCAACCCACTGAGATGAACAGGAGATGAACAGACTAGCAAAAGCAGTTTTCTTTGGTGAGCTCAAAGAAGTTACACGAAAGGCGCATCGAAACTACGCTATAAAGACGTGTTTAAGAGACATTTGAAAAACACAAACAAACTCAACGACTGGAGAACAAAAACTGAAGAAGTGTGGTATCAGGCTGAGCCGATGCCATTAGAGATTACAGCATTGCTGCTTGGGAAGAAAAAAGAGTGCGACTACGGGCGCCACTGCCCGGATTTCCGGCCATCAAGTGTCACATCTGCGGCCGGGGTTTCAGAGCTCTGATCAGACTCGCATCGCACCTTCGACAAGGACACTAACTGACGTCCGCGTCATCGTCAAAATCGACGGACTACCCGAGAGAGAGAGAGAGAGAGAGAGAGAGAGAGAGAGAGAGAGAGAGAGAGAGAGAGAGAGAGAGAGAGAGAGAGAGATTTATATGTGTATGTATATATGTGATGTATATATTTATGTATATGTATATATGTAATGTATATATATATATATGTGTATATATGGATGTATGTAATGTATATATATATATGTAATGTATACATATGTGTGTATGTGTATATATGTATGTATGTAATGTATATATATATGTAATGTATACATATGGGTGTATGTGTATATATGTATGTATGTAACGTATATATATATATATATATAATGTATACATATGTTTGTATATGTATACATATACATGTATATCTATATATGTATACATATGTATGTATATATATATACATATACATGTATATATATATATGTATACATATGTATGGATATATATATGTATTAATATATGTCTATATATTTATGTGTATATATATGTATACATATATATGCATTAATATGTGTGTATATATGTATATGCGTGTGTAAATATAGATGTATATGTATGTGTGTGTAAATATAGAGAGAGACAACACGTGCACAATTTGATGTCAGTGTGGGAACTGTACACACAATTATTCTTGAGGAACTGAAGATGCAGAAGATTTGCACGAAGTTTGTCTCATGTGGGCTCAGTTCTGTACCCTCCCCATAGTCCAGACTTTGTTCCCTGTTAATTTTGGTTATTCCCCAAGCTCAAGGAAACCCTTCTAGGATATCATTATGAGACAATTAATGCGATGAAAGATGTGACGAGGGTCATTGACACACAAAAGATGACTTTCCTGGGGCGTTCCTAGAAGTTGTTGGAACGGTACAACAAGTGCATTGCAGCTGAAGGAGACTACTTTGAAGAGAACTAGTTTTATGTGTGTACTATGAATAAAAATGTCCATACGAAAAACGTCTGGAAACATATTGAACGTACCTCATATAAATAAATAAATAAATATATATATATATATATATATATATATATAATTTAAATTCTTCTCAACTAGAACGCAGGAAACAAAAACAAACAAATAAATTACTAAGCATAATTATGCTTAAGTACAAATCAATTATTAGTGCAGGTAAAAATACATTTAAATAAGGTTGAATTTACAAAAGTTCCTCACTAAAAAAATCTAATTATATTAAAATAATATAAAATACTAAATAATAAGTTTCAGGCTATTGTTTGCTGCAAGACTGTTACTGTTTATAGAAGCGCATTTGAACCAAAGTCAAACACATATCTGACAAAGAGATCTTTCTCGAAATTTAGAATACGGATATTCCATCAGACCATCTGACACAGGTAATTACGATACAAATGTAAATAAAATGTGTGTATGAAATATATGAATATATACACATGTATTTGTAGTTGTATTAATAAAACTATTCTTCATCTGCTTCAGTTTGCGCCTTTCTGTTTCCTCCTTCTGCCTTCTACATATTACGTTTAACTAATATATATATATATATATATATATATATATATATATACTAGCCTGGGTGCCTGGCGTTGACCGGGTGTTTGGATGTGCGTGTTGAACAAAAAGAAGTGGTTGTAGGCAGGCTCAAACCCGTACTGCGAAGGAGGAAAAGAACATGAAAAAAAAAACCTGACGCCAAACCGGAAGTGATGTAGGTTTAAATTAAGGCTAGTCAATCGAAAACATTGGCGAAAAAGCGCCCAGTTGAGGGTGAAGTGATTAATGTTTTTAGCCATTTTTTCCATATTTGTCATCCGAAGGGTCGGCTTCACAACGATACTGATCTTGTGAAAATCCATCGCCTGTCGAAAATTTACACAAACACACACAAATATATACATACATTTAAACAAACAGGTAAGATTTATATTATAAATTATATTGGACGCAGTATATAGTAATGATTTAAAAAGTTAAAAAAATAATAAAGACTCGTGCGCCACCACCGAGAATCGAAACCAAAACCTTCAGCTTACGACTTATTTTTGCCTCTGCCGCAAATGACTGGGCCATGAAGCCATATTTACTGCAAGGCTAAAAATTAAAACATGAACCAATAGCTACTACGTTATGCGTTCGTAATGACGGCCTTCGACCTTCACCTGGCAAATTTCATTTTTTTTTTTTTAATTTTCACACTTTTGCACCGATTTTTCCGGACTGAACCCAAATATCAAGTTTCGCATTGATTCAAATACCTTATATATGAAGTTTCATGTCTGTAGACCAAAAACTAGGAGGAGTTTGGTAAGCAAAATTTGGTAAACAAAAATATATACGTATACATAAATATATATGGAAACAATTATGTGTTTACAATAAACTTTTTACACAAATATTATGCAAGTATAAATTATGTAGAATATCTGCATTAATATAATTACACGTAATACTTAACTAAAGATGATCATCCCATAAGAAGACCGAAGGAACTAATAGGGAATTAATTAAAATGAATGTTTAAAAGAATATGCAAATTAGCTAGATCTTTTGCTAGTGAATGCAATTCCACGACACAACAAAATTGGATTTTCTTTTTAAATAAATAGAGAAAGGGATTTTAATATGAATACTAATACACACGCTTGATAAACGAATTCGTTGGAGTATAGAATATATGGATATGGCCCTTGCTTATGAAACCAGAGATGACTTCTGTCGCCGGATTTAAATCTATCGACTGGTGTTAATCGTGACACCCTGAACTGAAGATTCCCGATAGAATGAAACACTAGTGGCTGCAGGTATTTAATAATTATTATAGTAAATATATATATATATATATATATATATATATATATATATATATATAGAGAGAGAGAGAGAGAGAGAGAGAGAGAGAGAGAGGTATGTTTATGGTTATAACATAGACTGTTTAGTAAAAAAATTAATACTAGAACAACAAGAAATTAATTGTATCTGTAAACATATTAAAGCCGTTAACATGTCTCAAGCATTAAACATAAATTGTTTCATCTCTCGGATGCTCAAAATGTCCTCCTCCAACATTGCAACCTTTTGTATTCAAATCTATCCAGGACACTTTGACACACAGTGTAGCACAAATTCCGATTTTCATCAATATCTGTGAATGCGTCACAAATGTAATCTTTCACTTCATCCACCGTTTGTGGTTTCTTCTCATAGATCATTTTCTTTACAACGCCCCCAAAGGAGAACTCCATTGGTGTCAGGTTAGGTGAACGTCGTGGTCATTTAATGCTGACTGTTCTTCCGAATCGACGACGTGAAAAAACCTGTTATAAGCAGTCTCTTACTCTAAACGCACAATGTTGTGGTCATCCATCCTGCTGAAAGTACCGTTTTTTTTTTTCAAGAAAATTGGCAGTGACGTTTTTTTTTGTTTTTTTTTTAAACAGAATTTGTTTTTATAAAGATTTACAATTTACTGTTTTCATAAAAATTAGTCATCTTTATGACTAATTTTTATGAAAACCGTAAATTGTTAGGTAAAAGTATAGAAAAGTTTTTTCAAGAAAATTTGCAAATTAATTTTTGTCAACAAAGTTTAAAAAATAAACGAAACAAATACCCCCTCATCAGTAAAAAAATAATTTTAAAATTCCATGTTAATACAAAAAACAAAAATAAAATTGTTAATTTAGCGTTTGAATATTTGAACAACACTCGGCTTAATCAGGTGATTGTCGATCGAGCCCGAGCCATAATTGACGAAAATCCTGAGGATCCAGATCAAATTCTGCAAGAGTACAAAAAAAAAAAACAAAAAAAAAAAACTAAATAAATAAAAATAACAGAAAACTCCGTGGTTATATTATTTATTGTAGGTTGCTGGATTTTAATAACGATAGTATTTGAGTATATTTTGATTTTATATTATAAAATTAATTTAAAATATAATAAATACTAAAAGCCATATGTATTAAACACCAGCAATCCTACTTGAAAATAACGTTATGCATGAGACCAATAACAAGGACCATAAACTTCCAGATGTTGTTTTTTGCCGGATTATCTTAAAGATAATGTCTATCAAATCATTCCTCATATTATTCCAGATAATTGAAGAGGGCCATCACCGCCCAAGAAGGTCAGTGCCAAAAGAGGAATGTGCCAAACTTATTGATAATTTTGCACATTTTTAGACTATGGTTAAAACTAGCAAAGAATCTTATTATTTCATAGAATGGTTCAACAAGAATTTGGGCCTGAAAAGCAGATCCATGGTATTGTCTTCCACAGATGGATAAAACTCATGTATTCATAACTGTAACTTAAAGTACAAGTCCCGCATAGACTTAAGTTCTTTTGTACCAAATATTGTCGAATTTCTGATGGGATCGTGAATTTTATTAACGATTCGATGAGTGACATTTTCTTTGGTTCACCCTATACAGGTCGCAGACAAATGGAGAATAACATGTCGAAATGAAGATAAAAATTCTACGCTGTTCCTGATATAAATTAATGAAAGCGAAACAGAATACAAATGCTAGCGATAATTAAGCTTTCACGTTGGCCGCATTTATGCCATCATCAATTAGCGCATATTTGAGTTCTTTTACTGTTAGAACAACTTATTGATTTCTATACGAAGACATTGTCTGAATTCCTGATATGAGGAAGCGCAAATTTAATTATGCACTTTCACACATATGTCTTCATCTTGGCTGTTATGCTCATATTTTTTTTTTTCTTGCCACAACCCACCAACTATTTTATTAGTTAATATTGTTTTCCGTTTGGACTGTTATCAACGTTGCTATTTTTATTGTAGACTACGTTTCAGTGATGTGCCTCTTAGCGCCTTCTTCAGGCACAAAGTTTGTTCATGTATGGCAATATTTTTTCCATCATTTGAGAAAATCAGGGGCTGCAAGCAAAGATTCATTCGGACTAGACTTTATACCCTTTAAAAAGGGTAAAAGTTATAGCCCGTTGGTTGAGAATAAGTGCCTTTTTCCAAATTGATGGCTGAAGTTTGTAGTCATTTTTGCATTAAGTACTAACCACTATTTATCCCTAACTGAGTATCGAATGGATGCCATGGCACTTAGTTAAATGAATATGGGATCTACATGTAAGTATTAGAAAAACATAATAAATATAATCTAATCATATTATTACATCCTAGATTTCGGGGCATAAAATTAACTTTGGTCCTACTCGCTCTTAGGGTCAGTGTGTGCACCGGCTTTTCGTTGAAGGAATTTACCAACGAAGATGCGCCACCCGCCTGATTCCCATTAGATATTAAACCCTCGGGTATCGAGACTCCTATCTGACTTCAGTCGTCTAGCAAATAGGAGGTTATGCTTGTATTCCTTGTAATCCTCTGTGCAAACGGTTACGAAAACATGGCGAAAATAAGAGCATAGAATCGGCAGTTCAGCAGAAAGTAGGTAGATCAATACAAGGAGAAAGAGAAAACGAACAGAAATGGCGATCATAACTCATAATCCAAACAATTAGATTTTCATATTTTTTTCCTTTCTCATTTTTTTGGTCCGGCTATTATTTATTTTTTTATAAAAACAATCAACACTTGAACGGCGAAATAAAAACATAATCAACACACAAAATAGATAAAACAAAATACCATAGTTATCAATTTTTTTTTTTTTTTTTTTTACATAGGCATCACCACTTATAAAGGCCAAGAGGCCACTCGATGATAAGGGTTAAAGAGTGTACAGTAGAAATTGGACAATATAGTAATTGTTAGTAATGGAAATTCGGTAAATTTGTTAACTTATATGGAACGACTCATCAAAAACTTGTTTACGTTAGACTTGAAGACAACCATGTTGTAGTCAGCTGAATGCAGCGCCTTAGACCGCTCGGCCATCCTGACTGATTCACTAGCTTACACCACCGCATTTATATTTGCCCTCTATCGCCCCCACAACAGTGGAGTTACTGTCTTTAAGAGTATATCAGAAAAAATTGACCACATCCTGTCTGCTCATCCCGCGGCTAACATTCACATTTGCAGTGATTTCAACATCCACAATGTTGAATGGCTGACCCAGACAAATAAGACTGACGATGAGGGGAGGTTCTGTCATGATTTTGCCATTGCCTATGACCTCACTCAGATTGTTCGTGAGCCCACCCGTGTGCACGATACTACCGGTCAGTACACAAGCCTTCTAGATCCCTGAGCTATGTTCATGTTCCATTCTATCTCCTTTGGGATCCTCCGACCACTCCGTTGTATCAGTTAAGATAAAAATGAAATATAATAAGTCTACAAATGTACCTCTCCACCGTACTGTATACCGATACTCTATGGCTGACTGGGATAGTTTCCGTACATTCATATCTGATCTACCTCACCATTCCATGTTTAAAAAGGACGTGTCCTCTATAGTATCAGACCTTACCGAATGGTTACTTGTTGGCATAGACCAATTCATACCATCAAAAAAATTCCAACAAAAACCTAACAACCAACCATGGTTCTCCCCTAAATGTGCTGCCATCGCACATAGAAATCACTTTTTCCATAACTACCAACGTAATAGATGCACTGAAACTAAAGCTGCTTTCAGAAGCGCCAGCAACCACTGTAAAAGAGTAATAAAAACTGAAAGAGAGCTATATGCTCAATCCCTTAAATCCCAAGTAGCTGAGCAGCGGTTTGGTTCCCACCAGTTCTGGAAAATAGCAAATAGGATCCTGAACAGAAGCGTGCGTTCTATCCCAACCATTATCAATGGTCCAGAGATCATCTCGTCAGCATCCGACAAGGCCAAACTATTTTCCAAGAACTTTGCGGCAAATTCTACCCTATGCGACTAAGCCCATCAACTCCCCGTATTTCCTCCTACAACACACAACATGCTAGGTAACATAAAAATATCGCCAAACTAATCAAGAACCTTGATTCCAGTAAAGCAACTGGCCCTGACGGTTTTCAAATTATAGTATTAAAAAAGCTACAACCAGAAATGTCCTCCATACTTACCAAACTGTTTAAACGTTGCCTTAAGGAGAAGTGCTTTCTAACACCCTGGAAAATCTCATCAGTATGCTCTGTATTTAAGAATTCCGGTGATAAGTCATCTCTCTCTCAATACAGACCAATAAGTCTCCTGAGTGTCATGAGTAAGTTGCTGGAATCCATATTAAATAGAGAAGTAGTCAACCACCACTGCAGAAATAACCTTCTTAGTGACACGCAATATCGCTTCCGTTCTGCAAGATCTACAGCTGACGTGCCAACAGTTATATCACATAGAATTAGCGAATCTCTCAACAAAGGCTTCATTTCTAGGGCAATTGCTCTTGACATATCAAAGGCCTTCGATAAGGTATGGCATAAAGGCCTACTTCACAAGATTTCCAGCTACAGTATAACTGGAAATGTTTTCTCTATCATGAAATTATTTCTCTCTGATAGGCTCATAAGAGTAGCAGTTGATGGGCAGAAATCACAGTATTAATGCTGGAGTCCCTCAGGGGTCAATCCTGGGGCCAACTCTCTTCTTGATCTACATCAATGATCTCCCAAAACACATACTTAAATCATTCGTTGACATCTATGCTGATGACACGACTATCTATGGCAACACATCAAAGACCGTAAATGGCAACAATCTCTCTGATTTTCTCTCCTCAGATCTTGAGCGCGTGGTACAGTGGGGGAAGAGGTGGCTGGTTACCTTTAATGCATCTAAGACCAAGCTCCTATCATTACTTCATAAACGCTCTGATCCCCATCTGGCATCGATTGAAATGAATGGCTCTCGTCTAGGGGAGGCCCCATGTTTTGATAAGCTTCTGGGTTTGACCTTTACTCCTGATCTGAAATTGAACACATACATCAAGTCTGTGGCCAAAGTCGCTGAGGAAATGGTGGGATCCTTCTACTGCTCCAGAAGATATCTCACTAATGATGCAATTCTCTATCTGTATAAAAGCCAAGTACGTCCAAGGATGCAGTACTGCTGCCACATTTGAGCAGGAGCTGCTAAAAACAGTCTATCCTGCCTTGACTGAGTACAAAATATACTTTGTGGCTTGGTGGGGGATGACCTTTTCTCTTCCCTGCAACCTCTCTCCCACAGAAAAGATGTTGTGACCCTGTCTCTGTTTTATCGTTATTTCCATGGCAAGTGCTCGTCTGAGCTCCATTCTCCGGTCCCCCCCCCCAGCAATCTTTCATGAAAAACACCCGACTAGCTGAAACCACTGTCAATAATTTTCCCCACTCTTTATCCGTGACTAAATCAAAACGTATATTCCATGAACAAAGCTTCTTTCTTAGAACTGCACGCCTGTGGAACTCTCTGCCACTTGCCTGTTTCCCCCCTGAAGTCAACTTGAATGTCTTCAAGTCCAACACAAACAAATTCCTGACAAACCGCCCCCTTAAGTAATGACACCTTATCAAATCCCCAATACTAACTATTACTACGATACTATCCCACTGATTAGTGTACACACAATAACCCTTATCCCCGAGTGGCTCCTGGGCCTTAATAAGTGGTGACCCCCATGTAAAAAAAAGCAAAAAAAAAAAAAGCTGGAAAGCAGGAAAATGGAAGACAATTCCATAGGCGTGTAGTTCAAAGAAAGGAGCTTTGTTCACGGAATTTACGTTTAGGTTTAGGTATAGATAAAGAGTGGGGGAAATTGTTGATAGTGTTTTCTGCCAGACGGATGTTTCTTGTGAAACTTTGGCGAGAGGGGACCATAGACTGAAGCTCAGTCGAGCACTTGCCATGAAAATAACGATACAGCAGAAACACACTCGCAACATCTCTTCTTTGAGAAAGAGGTTGCAGTGAAGAAAAAAGGACATCCCTTCCGAGGCTACGAAGTCTATTTTGAACTCTATCAAGACAGGTTAAGTCCTTTCTAGCAGCTCCTGCCCAGATGTGGCAACAATACTCCATCCTTGGACGTACCTGGCTCTTATATAGATAGAAAATTGCATCAGTAATGAGATATCTACTGGATCAATAGAAGGATCACACCATTTTTCCAGCGGCCTTGGCAACGGATTTAATGTATGTGTTCCATTTAAGATCATGAGTAAATGTCAAGCCCAGAAGCTTGTCAAAACATGAGGCCTCCCCAAGATGAGAGCTATACATTTCAATTGATGCCAGATGGGGATCAGAGCGTTGATGATGTAAAGATAAAAGCTTGATAAAAGAGTCTTTCGGTTTTCCCCGGTAATTAGAAAGTCTTATGAGATTTAAGCATAAAGAAGTTTTTTTGACTGAATGTTCAATGGGACGACCAAACGGATCTCTGGAAATGTAGGAAAGATGAGGGTTTAAACACAGTTTTCTTGACTGAATATTCAGTAAATGATACAATGGGACTCAGCCGTATCCTCGAGTCCTTAAAAAATATAGCAAAGATTTTTTTTTTCACATGAGACGAGCAGGGGGTAAGACCCTGGCGTGACATGAATCTGTGAACCAGGGCTAGCAAGAGAAAATATTACGGACCTGTTTCTTTTTGACTTAATCTCCGGAAGGATGTATCCGATTCATTGCGTAAAACTTCCAATTTACAAGGTCATGCATTTCTGATTCCATCCTCGCTGTAACATCCAATAAGGGACCTTGTACGCCTCAGGATAGGAAATTGTCCACCATTATTTCTCGATGTGCGATTAAGACCTTTTTGCCCCAGCACAAAAAAAATGTGTCTCTTCACGCCAGTATCAACTGAGTGAGAGAGAAAATCTTTTTTTTTTCCCCGTCACCGATCGGCATGTGCATGACGTCATTCACCAAATAGAATGTGTTTTTGTCTGATAGGTTTCTTGTCGCCTATGTGATCTCTCATTCTGATTTAATGTCGTTGCTTACAGCTGCTCCGCTGAATCAGGGTATCGCTGTATTGTCTCTTCCTTCTTTCTCCATTGTTGCTTGGACCCCGTTCATCACAATATGGTAAACAACTTTCTCTCTTTGTCTGTCTGTCTCTCTATATATATGAAATAAATGGAAACGGCACTAACTCTGTGAGTTTAACCGGCTTCTTCCAAAGGAGGAAGTTCCATCAGAGTACGAAATTCACAAGCGGTCCCTAATCGCATGAATATCCCCATTAGGGGAAATGATGACATTGGGATTTTGCAACTCTTACAGGGAGGTATCGAGGTCCTTCTACATACAGCACCTGGAATTCCCAAATTGATCACCCATTTGGTACTGACCAGGCTCTCTCTCGCTCTTATATATATATATATATATATATATATATATATATATATAGTCATCCACATACAGTACTGTTTCGCTGTATTACAACTCATCAGTGTGGCTAGACAGGCAACTATCTCAAGCAAGGATCAAAACCCGACTACCCAAACGACAGTCAAGGCTTCTCACCATTACACTATACGGCTGCTGTTGTGCGATTAGTGAATTAACGATGTTTTGACATCGTCCAAATGCCTAAGCTTTATTTGTTTACACAAAGAGCATTGCTTAATATGCTAATGGCAGTTTGTATATCATTTCCCAATATGCTCAACTCAAGATACGGAACATTATAGTCATCCACCTACAGTACTGTTTCGCTGTATCACAGCTTATCAGTGCGGCTAGACAGTCAAGTACCTCAAGCCATGCGAGTGGTGCCATTAAAATGAGCGACCTGTTATGCATTTGAATTAATTATGAATTTATTTTTCTACATAGTTAGCACTGTTCTCAATGTACTTTTGCAAACCTCTTTTAATGTCTTCGTCATAAAAGTCCACAGTATGCTTTTCATCCATGTCTCTGTTGCCAATCTGAAAATGATGAACATTTTCTAACTGCAATGACATCAACTGCACCAGTTTCGTAAATGTTCAACAGGCGCCGGTGAATGTTGATTGGTGCAATTTTTTTCTATATTGAGGAATTCAGTGACATCTATCTGCTTCTGCTGCACATCCATGACAGGGGTTGCTTTCTTAGTATCACGCCTTCAATATATGCAACAGAGAGATGAAACTAAGTTCAATCATTATAACAATGTAATTTGCAATCCCCTCTCTGATCCATTCATGCAAAATAAAAAATAGGAGGTATTACTTTCGGAACGCCACCTCGTAATTAATTGGAACACGATTGTTAGTATGCTGATCAAATAAACCATCCATTCTCTAAGAGTTTGATGTCGCATTAATTGTATAATTATTGTAAGCAAACTGTATGTGTGTCTGTGTGTGTGTGTGTATCTTTTTTTTTTTTTTACAAAGGCGTCACCACTTATCAAGGCCTGGAGGCGACTCGAAGAAAAGGGTTAATGAGTGTACGGTAGTCAATGGGATAATATCGTAGTAACCGTTTGTAATGTAAATTTGATAAATTGGATTACTTAAGGGGATGGCTCATCAAGAACTTGTTTACATTGGACTTGAAGACAATCATATTGCAGTCAGCCGGAAAGTAGACAAATGGAAAACATTTCCACAGGCGTGCAGTTCTAAGAAAGAAGCTTTGCTCATGGAATCCCCACACAAATAAAGAGTGGGGGAAATTATTGATAGTGGTTTCAGCTAACCGAGTGTTTATCGTGAAAGTTTTGCAAGCTGGGGCCATAGATTGAAACTCAGGTGAGGACTCGCCATGAAAATAACGATAAAGCAGAGAGAGGCTCGCAACGTCTCTTCTGTGGGAAAGAGGTTGCAGGAAAAAGAAAAGGGCATCTCCCACTAAGCTACGAAGTCTATTTTTAACTCTGTCAAGGTAGGATGAGTGCTTCTAACAACTCCTGCCCAGATGTGGCAACAGTACTTTATCCTAGGACGTACTTGGCTTTTATATAGATAGAGAATTGCATCAGCAGTGAGATATCTACTGGAGCGGTAAAATGATACCACCATTTTCCGAGCGACTTTGGCAACGGATTTGATGTACTTTTTTCATTTCAGATCAGGAGTAAAGGTAACATTTGATTTCAGCTACAAGTTCAGATAGACATACGTATATGTAATGGTCATTGGTGCACAAATCAGAGACGCGTGTGCAGAGTTTAAAGCCGTCAAGGCAGTCTTTAAATCAATTAAATTTTTACAAAAGCAATTTTATTTCTGCTATTTGCACCTCAAACAGCTGGTGCTATTGAATGTTCAACAATTTCTGAGCATTTATAATACTTCACAGATATAAAGAAGGATTGATTTGACATTGCGGTTAAAGACGCACGCCTTTGTGCTTATGCTGATTTCCCTGGAGACTTAAATATGCTTCAAACAGTATCAAGGCTGGACAAATCTCTGCGCATGGACATTGATAGAAAAACAGTCTAATCTGCAGATCGAATAAAGGTTTCAGTTCAAAAGTCCCGGAAGATCACTAACTATGACAGACATCTCACTTCTCAGGAAATGCCAGACCAACCCCATCCTTTTCAGTTTCAATAACACACACACACACACACACACACACACACACACACACACACGCACACACACACACACACGCACACACACACACACACACACATATATATGGCAAAAAGGTCTATATTCCAAATTTTAAGATGTTGTCCATCGCACCGTTTATTTCTTTATTTGAAATTTGAATGTGAAAACTTGAAATTTTGAATATAGATCTTTTTGTAATATATGCTTTTTTTATTGAAACTGAAAAGGATGACGTTTGTTATTTCTTTGTATATGCTCTGTAATTATATTGAACTTCTTAAATTAAAGGATTGGTATGAATAAAAGATGAACTATAACTGAATAAGAATATTTTTCCCATAAACACACACACACAACACACACACACATAGATTGTTGATTTATTTTTTTATTAGCGATTCTGTAGTATTTTTCTTCTTTCTTTTCGCTCCCTGAGGCTCTTTAGAGAGGAGTTATCTTCCCTTTGTTTACATTTTAGTCGCCCCACATTTTTAGGACATATTATTTGTAATTATTGACTTATTATTTAAATATTTTATTTAAATATTATTACGTGCATATATGGATATTTATGGATAACTTTTATGCGCGTAATAATATTTAAATAAAATATTCAAATGATAAATTACATATATATAATACATGCACGTGTGTCTACGCACACATCAGTTATTAATCTCCAAACCAAATCGATAGCATATCTAAAATCAGCAGATTCCTGGGGACGTTTAAATGATTAAAATATTTTGCCTATTATAATAGTCTAATAAATAAATTAAAGCCAGTCTCATTTAGCTTTTATTTTGCATCATAGATAAACACATTTAAGGTAATTAATTCTATCTATATTTTAATACGATAGCATGTGTGTTATTTTGTGTGCCACGCTTACATCTTTTTTCTCCCAAGTGACTGTTGTTTAATTGTTATGCCTTCCATTTCTAGTAATAAATAATTTTACCAAGAATTCTTCATAAGATTTGGTTTCAATTTCGGTTTTGATTATAGTTGATGGCACTCAAGTAATCTATTTTTTTTATAAATAATTTTACCAAGAATTTTCCATATGTTTTGGTTTCGATTATAGCTGAAGGAACTCATTATATATATATATATATATATATATATATATATATATATATATATATATATATATATATATATATATATATATATATATATATTTCTTTTTATTCATAATTTTTGGTTTCAGTTTCGATTCAAGCTGATGTACCCAAGTCATATGGATAATTTTTTTTAATTATTTTTTGAAATCACAACTTTATAATATATAAGAATCAAAAAATAATTCACTCTATAATAATATATACGAAATCTGCATAAATTAAAATATCATATTTAAGCGTATTTTACGACCGGGCCATGCCAGGCGTCCCTGCTAGCTTAGATAAACACTTTTGCAGTTTTATCAAAAAATCTACAATAATATCAAGGGGTGTCCATTTATGCTGAACATCTCCAGAATGTCAACATCAATATATTACATATGAAAGAGTCTGCTGTGGAATTTCCACAGGTCTCGCTAGTTTTGATATAAATATCTGATTTTGATATATTCTTTAAAAGCTATTGTGTGTCCAATCGATTTTAGCCCTTACATACTTTATCCGGACCAATATTTTCATTTTGTTTAGTAATATTTTAGAGAATGTAGAAGGAGCCTATCCCTGTCAAAGGAAACTCCCCTATAGATGTTTACTTATAAATAGATGGAATTAGCTTTTTTATTAGTTACTAGCAAGGAGACCCGACCTTGCCCGGGATTGAATGATGAGCAACGAATGTTTCACACTCCCATATTTTTATTGTCATCAAAATCGGTGAAATCGCTCATTTTTCAATCAAATCGATTGATTTCCTGCTCTAGTTGGGGACCCATCGCGGTGCATTGGGAGGAAGCGTCACATGCTTTCCAACACTGACTCAGTCCACAATACGTTGCAGTCTACATTGCACTGTAGAGAACCTACTGTTGATTTTATAAACTTATTTTTATATTGCACAGTTCGAACTAAAGCTTAACATGCAAAAGTTAATTATCATGATTCTGTTGTGCTCAAAACATCAACATTCATTTCGAACGCGTCCCTGTCATATTAAAGAACCTAACGTTAATTTTATATGCCTGGCCTTTCTGTTTGTGCGGTGATAATGGCTTAAATTTACATTTAAAATGAAAAAGTCAAGTACCATTGTTTAGTTGTGCTTTAAACAGAAACATTCATTTTGAACGCGTCCCTGTCATATCAAAGAACCTACCGTTGATTTTATATGCCGGGCCTTTCTGCTTGTGTTGTAATAAAAATTATCAAATGCACTTTTGATGTTAGGCTGTATAAGACGTTAACTAAGTACCTTTTCTTTTGTCAAATTTTTTCGATTATCGATACTTGTCGAAGACATTCCGATATGAAACTTATCTAAGAACACTGCCAGATACATAAAGTACATTTGTGTGAAATTCCATAAAAATCGGCATTCATAAGGACTCATTCACTCACACATACACACACGCACATAAAATTTGATATTCAGATGTTGGGTAAATTTACCAATTTATTATGTAATGTTCTCTTCAAAAGTAAGTATTGTTAAATATTCATGTGGATAGAATTTCTAGTAGATATTATCAAATGAATATTAGGTAAGACATATGGGCTATCATTTTCGAAACAGGGGTCATGACATATCATTATGATAAAGTAAGATGAAAAGAAAGGAATTCTATAATATGTGGTCAGACGTGACATCATGTTACAGGAAAAAGGGCTGTCCACTTTTCCTGTAAATAAGAACATTAGATAAGTGGAAAATGAGATTAGGATAAGCCGAGACTCGAACCTGGTAAGCAAGGTTCAGAAATAGATTTAGAAATTGGAATGTTAAATATTGTTTGTATTGTAAAAAGAATTTGATTATTTGTTCCTTTATGAAAACTAAATTAAAAATGTCAGCTAAAAACAATGAACGATACAAATTAAAAATATATAGAAAAAATAGGTTAGGTAAAAAAAAATAGGTTAGGTAAAAAAAAATAGGTTAGGTAAAAAAAAAATAGGTTAGGTAAAAAAAAATAGGTTGGTTGAGCATTCTTTGTTTACAGAGGTGTGTTTTGGACAAACGTATGCTTAGCCACGTGAGTTGGTCATGTTTTGGAACCACGCATCTGACGTCATGGCAAAAAGGGAATTCTCAACATAGGAGCTAGTTTCAGTCAGATCAGGCAGTCGGGCAGTAAAGTTCAAACAGTCAGCAGAGTCGGTCGGAAAGAGCTGACATAATCAGAGGAGGGTCCCCTCAGAGACGAAGGAATAGAAGCTTAACCATGTAGAACCAATGTGAATTCCTGACGTCATCATCATTTCGACCGGTCAAATAAAATAAAGAATCACCATCGATATTTGTAACTGGTTGTCTTCGTGTCGTCATTCAACAAGTTGAGGTAATGTGTTAATCATTTTTAATATGAACTTTGTATAACCCCTTTCCAAGTAATGTGTCCCCCTCCGCCATCATAAGTAATGATTCGCCAGTCTGGTGTAAAAAAAAACAATAATACACATTCATTCAATAATGAATTCTCATCATCTCTGACTCTGTTATAAATACCATGTCTCCCTCATTGTTACCTCTGTATTACATGTACCCGATATATGATCCCCAAATATGATCCCCGCCCCCTGCTATGCATTAATCATATATGCAAGACTCACGGGATTCTAAGATCAGATTGGAGCAGTCTTGGCAGAGTGCCCTCACGATCAGGTATATCATAAATAGTCTGACAGAACGATAATATAATTAAACAAGATGTTTAACATAATTAACTCTCTTCTTCGTTCCCTCTCTCCTTAGCTTTAACGGTTAAACTCTCTAATGATAAATAAAGCGAGTGGGAGAGAATGGTTAAAATGATGTGGTTGTAATGTTAATTTTGTTTTTATTTTATGTTCACTTTTCCCGTGAAAATTAAATAAATAACTTCTTCAGTATTATGTAACTAATTAAATACCTTATTTTGAATGTATAAATAAAAATATTAAAAGTACTGATATTATTGTAGTTTAACACCCTCGGTTACCTCCTTCCGTAAAAAAAAATGAGATCCTACTTTTTTTTTAAACTGTGAAACTGTGAATAACTTTGCTTGAAGACAAAACAGCAACAACATTATATTAGAATTTAAAGTGACTGATTATTTTAGCATATGAAGTTAATGTAAAATTAACCCTCATTCCCAGGCCATGCTAGCGTTTTATACCATTTAACCATTTATATTTTCTATTTTAAATAAATTGTGTGCGTTATATTTTTGTGAGGTAAGTCCAATTCTTTTATGCAATTACATGTATTTTTTTTTTTTGGCTGGGAGCAAAGTGTAGTATCTGCTCTAATACTACATTTCACATTTTCTGACCTCGATCAGTGAAGGAGAAATCCTTCTAGTATGCGGCAATTTTTATTTTGTTTCTTATTCAGAGTGCCCCTTTTTGGGGAGTTGGATTTTCCCCACATAAAAAACCGACCTCGTGGGGAGGCAAGTAAATAGAAACTTAATTGGAAGAGTGACTATAACTCTTTTATCTTCTAAAACACACAGCTGTGGAATTCATTCTTCTTTATTATTAAGAAAGCATGTTAGATAGCTTTTGTTTCAGTGACATGACAGCAGCCAGTTGTCAAGACGTCGTGCAGAACAGAAAGACGTCAGTCAAGCAACAAATCGAAGATGCATGCATAGAGTTGAAATCTTGAGTAGAGATAGGTCGGTCGGTCGGTCTGTCGGTCGCTCTGTCCATAACACTTTTGTGCTTGGCCTTTTTGGTTAAGATCAAAGGTCTGTTGTTAATAGATGCTGTTCTTAGCTTTTTAAGTTTTTCTGAATTGAACTTTTTCCACACGCACACACAGACATCTTAATAATAATAATAAAAAAATTTGCACACACACACGCACACGCACACACGCACACACACACACACACACACGCACACACACACACACACACACACACACACACACACACACACACACACACAAAGAAATTGTATATATATCCTTTCTTGCAAAAACTCTGGGGTTTTCATGGGTTAGTTTAGAGTCCACAGAGTGAATGAGGTATTGTGGTAAATGTTGCAAGTCAAGAGTAAAGTCGCCAAAGACTCCATTTTCACTTTAGTTACAAAGACCCTACAACACTCACCTTCCCAGATCTTATAGGGCCTTGTGCCTAAATTTGTTTTGTCTTTTGGAGATTTTACTTTTAATTTATTTTGATTTTACATTGAATTATCTTGATTGTAATTTTCATTTTCTCGAAATAAATTATATATGAAGATCAAAGTGTAGTATCTGTTCCGGCAGATACTGCAAGCAAAGACCATATGTGGGGGTAACCCCACATATAAGACCTTGGTCAATGTAGGGGCAGCCCTTCATACCAATTGTCTCTATCCAGCTCCCCTACTCCCCGGAGAGCTAGTCCCCATTTCCCCTTCTCTCCTCACAGTAAAAATCGACCTTGGGCCTAATTTGCTCGGTGAGGAAGCAAATAAATACCAACCCCACATATAAGACCTTGGTCAATGTAGGTGCAACCCTTCATACCAATTGTCACTATCCAGCTCCCTTACTCCCCGGGGAGCTGGTCCCCATTTCCCCTTCACTCCTCACATTAAAAATCGGCCTTGTGCCTAATATGCTCGGTGGGGCAGCAAATAAATACTCTTTTCTTGGCCTTTTGGCCAAGATCAAAGTGTAGTATCTGTTCTTACTACATGCTGTACTTATCTTTGTAATATAAAGTGGGGGATCATTTTTCTGTATTAATTTAATGTAAAATGATCACCCACTTTACAACCAGTCAGTCTCAAAGCCATTCAAGTCATTCTCTAGATCATCCAGGTTGTTTTTGAAGGATTCCAGTTATTTTTTAAGCATTCAAGTCATTCTTAAGTTCATTAAAGTCATTTACTTTTTATTTATTTAAGTCATTTCAGCCCATTTTTCGGTCATTTTAGTTTATCTTTAAGAATTTCATGTCAATCCTACATTCACACATTCATTCATTATACGAGAGCACGCGACTAATGGCTATCGGCCTTGTTAATTAAAAAGTGACTGTAAAGAAGTAAACCATAAAAGTATAATGATCTGCCTGTTCTACAACTATTTTAATGGTGAATGCTCTGCTGAACTGCAAGCATTTGTATCCCCTCGACGTAAATACTACCGACAAACCCGACTAGCAGCTAAATCTTACTCTTATACAGTAGAGATCCTGGATGTAAGAGAGCTTTCTACTCCAATAGTTTCTTTCCCAGAATTGCTAGACTTTGGAATTCCCTTCCGGGTCCCTGCTTCCCCAACTATACTGACATGCAGAAGTTCAAGTGTAATGTGAGCAGACATCTTGCTGCCCAACTCCCTACATAATACCACTGCAGCTTATGTTCCTGGTAGTAGGCCCCTATTAAAATGGCAATGTGTCTTGTTTGGGGTGAAAATGTAATAAAATAAAAAAAAGATATCACAAGTTGTAAAATGTTACCAACATGGATGCTAACGGTACACACGTTTCCATGTAGACTTTGAATAAACAGATAAAACCGTTTTTACAGCACGCTAAAGACGCAAAAATATTTTATCGAAAGAAGGAAGAAAAATACTATTCAATTTTTTCCTACTTTCTTGTTCCTTTTTTTCTTTTAAAAGTTGAAACATTTCTTATTATGTTAGTATGCATGTTAATCTTTAAGCAAAAAAAAAAAAAAAAGCGCCAAGGCAATTAATGATTAAAAAAAAAAAGGAAAGAAATTGGATCTTATTTTTCTTATTTCTTTAAAAAAAAGAATATTTGCATCTTTAACGCGCTCTAAACGCAGTTTTATCTGTTTATTCCAAGTTTCTATCTATTGCTGTTTCCCTCGGTTAGCTGAAACCACTATTCATAATTTCCCCATTCTTTATCTGTGCCTAAACCTAAAAGTCGATTCTACGAATAAAACTTCTTTCTTAGAACTGCATGCCTATGGAACTCTGCTTTCCTGCCTACTTTCCAGCTAACTACAATATGGTCGTCTTCAAGTCCAACATAAACAAATTCTTGATGAGCCGTTTCCCTTAAGTAATGCAATTTACCAAATTTCCACTACTAACGATTACTACGATATTATCCCATTGACTACCGTACACTCATCAAGCCTTATCCTCGAGTGGCCTCCGGGCCTTGATAGGCGGTGACTCCTTCGTAAAGAAATGTGTTTGAAGTTAAGAAGAATAATTTCAATGCTGATTTTAATGGAAGACAGGTTTTCATTACTAAGAAAAATGGACCAATGGAAGCTTTATTATCGCATGATATTAAACCGTAAACTATAAAAATACAAAAAAAATAAGCAAAAATCTCTAACCAAAAATAGTCAAGACTATTAATATTTCATAATGTTTTTGATAGAAAAAAAATACTCAAAAAAGAAAAAATTTCTCAATTAATTCGATCGTGTCTAGAATCGCTTTAAACAATTTTGTTTTATTTTTATATTTACTTACTTGGGCAGATTGGAAACTAAAAAATTAAAAATAGATTTTTTTCCTCTACTGTGTCTTTTTTCATTGCAATGAACGGAAATTAAAGAAATTCATAAAAAGAAAACGTTATAATAATACGAGAAAAGTACTCGTCAAGAATTCATCCATAATTCTCCGCACAGTCTTGAACCACTTTTATGCTTCAATACAAAGATTAAAATCAAAATATAATGATACTAAACATTACGTATTGAATCCTTATTTCGACATTAATCGAAATACATTACATTATCTTGGTTCTAGAAAATTTCCAAAATTTAAGGCTTAAATTTAAAAGGTCTTACTGAGGGAGTGAATTTCAGAGAATCTTGTTTACTTAATGTTTAACGAATATAGATTGCAATAACCCTTATCCCTGAGTGGCTTTCGGGCCTTGATAAGTGGTGATCACTGTGTAAAAAAAAAAAATAATGCAAAATATTTGATTCTGAAATCAACCGCCGAAATGGGTATGACAGAATCCGTGGTGAAGAAAGTGTTAAATTTCCCCACGCATCCTAATTTACTCAATTTGGAGAAAGCTGCACGGGATAAAGGGTCAGCATGCTTGTATCAATTTATCGATAGAGCAAAAAAAAAAGAGCAGACACCTCAAAGAATCATGTTTACTGCAAAGCGAAGAATGGACGTGTTACCGGGAATCTCGGAATTGGACGATGACCTATCTTGAATATTTTATTTTTGTGGATCATTCATCTCATTCGGATTATACCATTTCTAAGAAATAAGCATTCTGTGATTATTAATCCCCCCCCTTTTTTATCCCGACTCCGTCCTCTCCCAATGAATAGCCGAACTCAAATCTTCAGACATTTGTTTTCATTTGACTAAATATCTGAATATAATATAAAAAAAAGAAGAGAGAGAGAGAGAGAGAGAGAGAGAGAGAGAGAGAGAGAGAGAGAGAGAGAGAGAGAAATGATACATTGGTTAACTTGCGCACTTCTTTCTTTTGCACGGTTTTGTTTTGCCCCGTTGAGACATTGCATTCTATTTTTTGTTTAAAAGAGAAAAAGAAAGAAAGACATTTGTTAACTAACGAACTTCCTTCCGTTGCATCATTTGTTTTTGACCCATTGGGACATTGCACTTTGTTTTGTTTTGTGTTTATTGAATTTTATTGCACAATAAAATAGGTGATGTATATATAAATACATATGTATAATCTTGTTATGTCCGGTCATTTTTTTCTTGTCTTGTCGAATTTTGCTCTGGGTTATTTCGCGACGATACTGATCAAAGAACCTAGGATTACCTTGCCATTTCGGTCGTAACATCCTACGACCGGCATATTATATTTTTTTCTTTACTTAACACGATACGAAATCGGATATAAATTCCAAGTTGGAATCATCGATGGTGTATCGTAACTTATTTATTCACACATTATTTCACCTAAAACTCTTTAAAACTGAAATTTGGGGGACATTTCTTAATTGATGTCTAATACCTATTAGTTTTATTATTGTTGGAGATATATGACCAACCTCGAAAATATAATATTTAATATAATCTATATTATAAATCTTACCTGTCTGCTTAAATGTACGTAGTATGTATGTGTGTAAGGTTGTATGTCTGCCTAAAACTTTCGACAGATGCGACAGATTTTTACCAGCTCGGGATCGTTTTGAAGCACGACCCTTCGTTCGACAAATATAAAAAAAAATTGGATAAAAACATTAATTCCTTCACCCTCAACTGGGCACATTTCTACAGGGAGGGGTCGCTTTTTTCGCCGATATTTTCGAAAGTCATCCCATCTTTTCGATTGACTAGCCTTAATTTAAACCTTCGCCACTTCCGGTTCGGCAATGGATGCAACGGCAAAGACGTCACGTTCTTTTTTTTTGGGGGGGGGTCACGTTCTTTCCCTCCTTCGCGGTACGAGTTCCAGCTTACCTGCCTACTACCATTTTTTTTTTTTTTTTGCTCAACACACACCTTCAAACACCCGGGCCACGCCGGGCACCCAGGCGAGTTGCTAAATAATTAATTCATGCCAGTGGTAGACTCCCAAAATGGGACGAATTATGTGCAACTGTGTGGGGGGAAAATGTATGTTGAAAAGAAGTTTAAGTTCTTAGAGAAAGTGAAAAAATGGTAATTGTTCTTTGAGATCCGTAAGAGGTGTTTATTAAGAATTACTAGCTGAATACATCTGTTATCTGCTTCTATTTCTGGTTCCATCTGCATCTCTCGGCGTCTGTCTTTGCTTGTTTCTCGTTCTATGACTTATTTTTCACCTTTCATCAGAATCATTCTTAAACTGGTGATTGGTTAATTTGCAAATGGTCAGCGCTAATGTACGTTTTTATTTTGCTTTTTCATGTCGTTAACCAGGCGTGAAAGTTATCTAGACGATGCTTGCATAGTCGTAACGTTCGACTTCTCATAGATACACTTCACTCAGATATAATTGCTTTTGCACAGTGTCACGTTATACATGTAAATCGTTTAATGGTATCGATCTTTCTTCCATTACAGGAAGATGTAGCAGTTAATCAGAAAGCGAAGATAAACAGATCAATGGACGGAAGTAGTGTACTTTAACCCCACGAAAAATGTTTAAGAAACTCATTGCCATTCTCTGGTAGGAACACCTCAGGCGTTAACCCGTCCGCTCTTCTTTACATCGAAATTCCAACTCGACTCTATGTCCAGCCAACCTGATCACGTGGAAACAACCACGTCCTTCTGGTCGGCTAGTTTTAGAATTTCCGGTATAACTTGTCCATTTTATATCTGAATAATGTTTTGACAACTTTTATCAAAACATATTTTCACATCTTATCTCTTGTTTACCTCACCAGATAGCTAGATTGAGATAGATAGATAGATAGATAGATAGATAGATCGACAGACAGATAAATAACAAACAATTTCTTGTGTTCCACAACCACGTAACTTAAGTACCCAATATCTTTCTGGTCCTGGATATGACCTTAAACTATATGCAATGATGAGCCCAAGCTTTAATTGCCATTTCTCCTAGGTCCACTCTAATCCGGAGTAGTAGTACCTGTTAGAGTCCCAACTATGGGTTAATTAGAAACCGACTTGAAAAAAAACCCACATTCTATAAAAACGTTTTTCTTAAATCACTGTATTCGGCATTAAATAACCTGAAAAGGGTTGATATGCCGTAAAACAAAAACAACCAACCAACGATATCTTTCTAATACTCTACGTTCTGTTATCAAAAACCCCCAACTGCAAAGCATGGCACACAGCTGACACAACTCGCCAATTCAATAGTCAAGTCCAAAATCCAACTACAAAACACGACACACAGCCACACAACTGACACAACTCGCCAATTCAATAGTCAATCCCAAAATCCACCCTTCTGAAAAATCAGACTCTTATTTTATATGCAACCGGAATCATCTCATTTGCATATTGAGTATGCATATAAAAAGGCGGTCATTTCTTTTTTTTTCTTTTCTTTTTACTCCTTCTGTCTGCACGGGATCGTACAAATTAACGGAAGAAGAGAATTGTTACAAATTAAATGACTATATAACAACTAGGAAAATACAGAGGAAATCAATGTCAACAATAGAATTTTTGGATTCATATATGACTAGTTTTTGCGAGACATACAAACACACACACACGTTTTGCTTTTTATATATTAGATGATGATCATTGAATGGCGATAAACAAAAGATGGTTGGACATTCATAATTGATATTTAGTGGACAAGTCAGTGCATTTTATTAGTACTAAACAGTTGAAATTTGGAAACAATTGTGAATGTTAGGAATGACTAGCATGGATACCCGGCGTTACCTGGGTGGACATGAAGTTCGGTTTAGACACAGCTGCTAACTCCATCATTATCCCCACAACAATTTCAAAAATATAAGAACGGATAAAAACATGTAAATGTAATCGCCCAGAAAAAGAAAAAGTACGCGACCCCCCCCCCCATCAGAAGAAAGATACGAAGATAAGAAGCTATTCTCCAGATATTGAGCACTTAAGCGAACTTCTTTAATGCTGCCTCAGTCTAAAAAGATTTCTCGTTACGGTCTGTTGGAACGAAAACAAACTGAAAATAATTCAGTTTTATAAATAACAAAGTAGAATTTGTATTAAAAGAAAAAGAAATTAGCAGTTACGATATCAAAAAATCACATTACGTACTCCTTCAAATAAGAAAAATGTTTTATTTTAATGTAATTAACCGCCGATAAAAAATGCCAAATAAAAATATTTAACCCTGTTTAAATGTTAAAACTGTAAAAAAGAAATAAATGTATATGGAAAGTGTTTTTATCGTCATTGGATTAAAATTTTAAATAAAAACTTATTCAGTTTACTTAAACCTCTGACAAAAGAAAATCGAAATAAAGAAATTGTTTTTCATTTTAACATAATTATCGGTTAAAATTACAAAATAACCCTTAAAAAAAGACAAAACAGCACTGTTTAAAAAAAAAAGACCACCGTTAGGTGTACATGAACATCAAAACTAAAGCTTACGAAGCAACCTCCTAATCCACTAGCCCACAACGCTGATTGGAAAATAACGTTGGAAATTCTTTTATTCAAACTAACTAAAAAAATAATGCTTGACGCGTGCGCAGTCATTTAGAAATCGTTTATGAAGTTCGGTTTTGACACAGCTGCTAACTCCATAAGCCATTTCAAAAAATAAAAGAACGGATAAAAACATGAAAATTTAATTGCACAAAAAAGAAAGATTTCTTGTTACGGTCTGTTGCAACGAAAACAAACTGAAAATAATTCTGTTTTAAAAATAACAAAATAGAATTTGTTTTAACCTAAATAACCGTTATAAAATGATTAGTTATGACTTAATACGTTAAAAGAAAAAAAATAGTATTTACGATGTCAAAAAATAACCCTCAAAATAACAAAAATGTTTTGTTTTAATTAAAAAAAATGCCAAATGAAAATCTTCTAACCCTATTTAATTATTAAAACTGTAAAATAAAAAATGTAAACGATATAAAGTTTGTTTGCTTTTAACCTTCAATTTATTTAAACCTCTGATAAAAAATCGAAATAAGGAAATTGTTTTTTTGATTTAATTTTAATAAAAAGTTACAAAACAACGCTGGTTAAAAAAAGACCACCGTCAAACGTCAAAACTAAAGCTTACAAAGCAATCTCCTAATCCACTGGCCCACAACGCTGATTGCAAAATAACGTTGGAATTCTTTTTATTTAAACCAATTCAAAAAGTAATGCTTGACGCATGCGCAGTCGTTTAGAAGTCGTTTAAAAAAAGAGAATTTCACTGACTCTCCCTTCGTTTTAAACTTTATTACTCTATGAAATAATTGACCATTTTTTTTTCTAATTCTCGTATATTCTACGGTCGAGGGATCGACCTTTCACATGGCACCGGTTTGGACAAGGTCTGATGCGGCTGACAAATGTTTTAGCAAGACATAGGAACACACACACACACACACACACACACACACACACACACGCACGCACGCACGCACGCACGCACACGCGCGCGCGCAAACCGACGTCTGAAATTTATATTATAGACTAGCCTGGGTGCCTGACGTTGTTCGGGTGTTTGGAGGTGCGTGATGAGCAAAAACAAAAAAAGTGGTAGTAAGCAGGCAGGCTCGAACCCGTACCGTAAATGAGGAAAAGAACGTGAAAAAAAGTGCCATCTTTGCTATTGCGTCCATCGCCAAACCGGAAGTGGCGAATGTTTAAATTAAGGTTAGTCAATCAAAAAGAGGGGATGACTTTCGAAAATATCGGCGAAAAAAGCGACCCCTACTTGTAGAAAAGTAACCAGTTTAGAGTGACAGAATTAATGTTTTTAGACAATTTTTCGATATTTGTCGTCCGAAGGTTCGAGCTTCAAAACGATACCAATTTCGTGAAAATCCGTCACATCTGTGAAAAGTTTTAGGCAGACATACAAACATACATAAATACATACATTTAAGCAGACAGGTGAGATGTATATAATAGATTTCTATGATGGTAGTTTTGGAAGACTTACATTGTACTACTGATGCTGACATTTAAACCAAAATTCTCTCTCCTTTTTTTTTACGGAAACTCATTAATTTGGATATTGTCCAGTGAATGAATCTCGACAACTGTGCTTGACTAGTCAAAATGAAATAATCAAATTAGTTGAATGGACACAAAGTTCAAGAAGAACAACTTACATTATTCTTTGTGGAATTTAAATGACGGACAAATTAAACACTCACATTCTAGATTGCTTTTTCTGATTCAATCTACCTGATTGTGAATGGAAACTATTACTTCAGGCAGTGTCTGGTGGAACGGACAGATGTCTACATAATATTAACAATCAGTTCTTCATGCCAAATAGCCTTTCTTGAACCAGTCGCACTTGTTAATATGCAGATGAATAGACTGAAGTATATAATCGGCGAGTTTGGTTCAAATACTTATTTCAAAACTTATTGCATTCATTTTCTGTATTCTGCTTAACACATATATTTTTCAGGACACTTAGCATTTGTTCAGGCAAGCATATGGAATTGGTTCAAATGACTACAAAATTATTATATGCTAAATAACATTCACCACACATCTCCATATTTCAAGATGAAAAGTCTCAAGAAACAATACAAGATTAAACCCAGAATACTAACTTCCAACGTAAATTCCTTCTACCAGGTCTTCCTCTTAAACATCAAGGGTCTTCTTTCCAGAGGTTGAAATTCAATTACAAGAGGCCAAACCTGGCATATTTTTCCTGTGCGAAACTGGCATTGGATTGATTGTTTCTCTAGATAAGTTTGCGATTAAAGGATACTTTAACTTAACATCAAAATCTGACCCCCAAGATCGATAAGGGCATGGAATATGCGCCTACAGTAGAGATGGCTTTTCAGGTGGTAGGGACATCTCCAGAGAAGATCCCAAATTGCTTTCTAGGGAGCACTTGCTCACAGCACTGCGTTCATATTTGCCCACTATCAATCCCACAACAGCAGAGCTACTACCTTTAATAGCATCTCTGAGAAAATTGACCACATGTTGTCTGCTCATCCCTCTGCTAACATTCACGTCTATATATGTTGAATGGGTAGCCCACTCAAACAAAACGAATAATGAGGGAAGATTCTGTCCAAATTTTTCCACTGCTTATAACCTAAAGCAGATTATTCAAGGGCCCACCCATGTATTTGACTCTGACGGACATTAGGCAAGTCTTCAAGACCTTTTCTTACAACTTCCAAAAACTGTACTCATCCTCTGTTCTGTCTCCACTGGGATCTTCTGAGCACTCGGTTGTCTTAGTTAAAATAAATACCAGATGTAATAATTCCTTAGATGTACCTCTCTACCGTACAGTATATCGATACTCTATTGTTGATTGGGACAATTTTTGTACATTTATATCGGGTATATCTCTGCGTTCCATGTTTAAAATGAACGTATCTATAAGATAAGACTTGACTGAATGGTTAACTGTCGGTATAGACCGTTTCATACATTCTAAAAAATTCCAGCAAAAACCTAACAGCCAGCCGTGGTTCTCTCCATAATGTGCCGCTGACACTGCACACAGAAACCACTTTTTTCCATTGTTTTCAACGAAATAGATGTACTGAGACTAAAGGCGCCTTTAGGACTGCCAACAACAACTGTAAAAGAGTAATTAAGAACGCGATAGAGGCATATTCTCAATCTGTCAAGTCCAAAGTAGCTGAGCAGCAGCTTGGTTCCCACGATTTTTGGCAAATAACAAACAGGGTCCTAAACAGAGGTGTTTCCTCTATCTCGACAATCATAAATCGACCTGAGGTAATCTCATTAGCATTCAACAAAGCTAAACTCTTTGCTAAAAACTTTACAATAAATTCTACCTTTTGCGATGAGGACTGTCTACCCTCATATTTGCTCCTGCTACTGAAAACATGTTATGTGACGTACAAATATGAAAAACCTTGATTTCAGCAAAAAAAAAAAAAAAAAATGGCCCTGATAGAATTCCGGTCATAGGGCTTAAAAAGCTACAATCAGAACTAGCTCCCATACTTACAAAGCTGTTTAAATGTTATCTTAAGGAGAAATGCTTCTCAACACTTTGTAAAACTACACCAATCTACCCCGTATTAAAAAAATTCAGGTGATTGGTAATCTCCCTCTTAGTACAAACAATCAGTCTCCTGTGCATCATGAGTAAGTTGCTAGAGTATGTGATAAATAGAGAAATGGTCAACTATCTCAGCAAAAAATAACCCCCTCAGTGATGCGCAATATGATTTCCATTCTGCTAGATCTACAGCTGATGTGCTAACTGTAATATCACACAGGATTAGTGAATTTCTCGACAGGGGCTTTGTTTCTAGAGCAATTGCTCTTGACATATCAAAGGTTTTTGATAGGGTATTGCATAAAGGCCTACTTCACGAGATCTCTAGCTATGGAGTAGCTGGAAACGTCTTCTCAATTATTAAATCCTTTCTTTGATAGGTTTATAAAAGAGGTAGCTGATGGGCAGAAATCAAAAGGTCATAGTATCAATGCTAGCGTCCCTCGGGGTTTTATCTTGGCCCATTCTCATCCTGATCTTTATCAGTGATCTCCCAAATCACATTCTTAGATCGTTTGTAGACATTTATACAGACGACACTACCATCTATGGCAACACTTCAAAGGCTGACAATGACCAAGATCTTTGATACTCTCTCTCTCTCTCTCTCTCTCTCCTGATCTGAAGTGCATGGTGCAATGGGGAAAAGGGTGGCTGCTTAATTTTAATGCATCAAAAACCAAGCTTTTCACTTTCCACCATCAACGATCTGATCCTCATCTGATTCCAATTGAAATGAATGGCTCTCATCTTGGAGAAGCACCATGTTTTGATAAGCTTTTGAGTCTGACCTTCACTTCTGATCTGAAATGGAACACCTACGTCAAATCCTTTATCAAGGTTGCCGGAAAAATGGTTGGATCATTCTACTGCTCCAGTAGATATCTCACTGGTATATCAATCCTCTACTTGTATCAGAGCCAAGTACGTCCTAGGATGCAGTACTGTTACTACATCTGGGCAAAAGCTGCTCAGAGCCCCTATTCTGCTTTGACAGAATTCAAAAACGGCTTTGAAACCTGGTAGAGGAAGCCCTTTTTTCCTTACCTTGCAACTTCTATCCCACAAAAGAAACGCTGCTAGACTGTTTCTGTTCTATCGTTATTTTCATGACAAGTGCTCGTCTGAGCTTCAATCTATGATCCCCTCTTGTCAAACTTTCACTAAAAACACTTGTCTAACTAAAACAACTATCAACAATTTCCCTCACTCTCTATCTGTGCCTAAATCAAAATGTGGATTCCATGAACAAAGTGTCTTTCCTGGAACTGCCTGCCTGTAGGACTCTGTTCCGCTGACCTACTTTCCAGCTGACTACAATATGGTCGTCTTCAATTCCAATGTAGCAAGTTCTTCCTTTAAATAATCAAATCATACCAAATTCCTATTTTTAACGAGTACTATACTCATGTCCCAATGACTACCGTACACTTAGTAACTCTTATCTTCAAGTTGCCTTCAAGCCTTGATAAGTAGTGACTTCCTTGTAAAAAAAAAAAAAAAATACATACTGCTCCCATTTTTATCACCGAAGTTAAGTGAAATTGAGCCTGGCCAGTATTTAGATGAGTATCAATTTGAGATGTGATAATGAAATATTTTATTGTAAATTGCTACGAGAATAAGCAGCGATAGATGAAGGTCATGTATCGGGAATCGTTTAGTATGTTATACACGTAAACTGATTATTATTTATGATTAAGGCTATGACAATAGAATATACTTATTGTTTCGACTCTCGAGTATATATCCGACACAGTTAAACACAGTTAATCAATCGAGAATCACATCACTCTATCTAAAAGGATATAAGATATTAACTGATATATACTCGAGAGTCAAAACAATAGAAAAGAATATTCTCTTGTCATTTATTATACAGGATGACCCCCCCCCAAAAAAAAAATAAATGCCATCCATTGAATCTCTATCTCTACTACTATATAAAATGTCTGTGCGTCTGTGAGTTCGTTCCCTATCGTTTCCAAAACGGCTGGACCAATTTTTATGAAATTGCGCACGAAGGTACTTTATGTGTCTGGCAGTGTTGTTACATGGGTTTTGTATTGAAATGTATTTGCTAAGTATCGATAATCGATAATCGAAATAATCCAATGAAAGAAAGAAAGAACAGGTGATTTTGACCAAAGTTAACACCTTACATAGCCTAACATCATGAATGTATTTGAAGAGTTTTATTACCACACTAACCGAAACTTCCATATAAAATCAACAGTAGGTAGACGCATTTAAAATGAAGGTATCTGTTTAAAGTACAATTGCACCATAATACTTGACTTTTGTATTTAAAACTTAACTTCAAGCCATTATATATAAAAATAATTTTATAAAATCAAGAGTAGGCTCTCTACAGTGCAATGTAGGCGACAATATATTGTGAATTGTCCCCAACTAGAGCAAATGGATTTGATTGAAAAATGGGCGATTTCACCTATTTCGATGACAAGTGTGTGTGAAACATTCATTGCTCATCATTCCATCCCGGCAACGTTGGGTCTCGCTACTAGTTATTAATAAAATTCAAAATCAAACCATATTTAGCAGATGATCTTCAGTCTATGCCTGACTTGTCAAGTTTTAGTCGTTCAGTGATGTACTCCAGATGTGCACATCTGTATTAGTCAGTACTGAGCACTGCTCGATTGTAGTCAAGAGGTGTTGTGAAAGCAATACAAATGTTTCAATTATAATTCCCTACATTTCAAATGACTTGTTTAAATGGCTGTACACATGTTTTTTTACATAGGCATCACCACTTATCAGAGCCAAGAGGCCACTCGAGGATAAGGGTTAAAGAGTGTACAGTAGAAATTGGACAATATAGTAACTGTTAGTAATGGAGATTCGGTAAATTTGTTTACTTATATGGAACGGCTCATCAAAAACTTGTTTACATTAGACTTGAAGACAATCATATTGTAGTCAACTGGAAAGCAGAAAAACGGAAGACAACTCCATAGGCGTGCAGTTCTAAGAAAGAAGCTTTGTTCATGGAATCTACGTTTCGGTTTAGGCACAGATAAAGAGTGGGGGAAACTAGTGATAGTGATTTTTGTTGATCATTAGTCAAAGTGTGATCTTGTATAACCTTCACACCCACTGGATCTCATCTTTCCCAGATTTTTTCTATGGGGTTACTTCAAAAAAAATATTTATCAAAACAATGTCGAGTGGGTTCTTGAACTAAAATGATGTGGCGGGCTCCCTTTATGGTGCTAGAAAACTACTCACACCTGAGATTATTCTGTATATCTACAAGGCCACCATTCGCTGATGTATGGAGTATTGTTGCCACATCTGGGCTGGTGCATCTACCACTAGTTTCTCCCTCTTGAATAGGGTTAAAAAATGGTTTCGAATCTAATAGGTCTCACCAAGTCAACTAGGCTCCAACCTCTGTCCCATCGCCGCAATGTTGCATCCCTGTACTTGTTTTATAAGTATTTTCATGGAATGTACTCTGATGAACTCATTGCGTTTGTACCTCCCTCCCTGGTGTACATATCCCCGACAAACCTGCTTAACAACAAAATCGCACCTTTTCACTCTTGAGGTGCCTAAATGCCAGAAAGATTTCGACTCTAATCTTTTGAATTCCCTTCCTGCTACCTGATTCCCTGATTGTACTGGTATGAAGAAGTTTAAATGTAATGTAAACCAACATCTTGTTAATCTTTCTTAGGCATGGTCCCAAATAGTAGCCCCTTACGTCCATGTGGCGATACGCCTTGTTGGGGGTGGAGGTGAGTTAAAAAAAAGAAAAAAAGAAAAAAGAGAGCCATCAGGACCTAAATCGAGGCATTGTAAAAAGAGGAATGTGTTAAAGTTACTAAAAAAATTTGCACCTTATATACAGGTATCATATAGAGGGGGATGTAACGTCGGTATATATATTTGGGCTTGTGTGTGTATACATAACTATATATATGTGTATTTGAATATTGATTGTCCAATGGTTATGTCAACGTGTGTATGACATTCAAGGGACTGTTTACAAGACATATAGAGATTGCAAAACATTGAAGGGACAATAACTTCTCGTCTGATAGGTTCTATTCAGCCGGTCCTTGGTTCACCTGTTGGGACCATCGAACCTGAAGTAAAGATCTTCAACTAGGCTAGCAAGGTTATCTAGTATCGTCTAGCATTTCTTATGCTATACAAGTGTGTTTGCAAGGCAGCCGTATATATTTGCAGCATATGTCTGAAAGGTAATAAAATCCTATTTACCCGCAGCTTCCCTTCAAATAACTAAAGTTAAGTGACATTGATCTTGGTCAATACTTAGATGGATAATCAGTTAAGAATATAGATACCATGACAAAAGATTTTATAAATAAATTACTAGGAGAATAATTGGTGGCAGGCTAGGATCCCCTTTCAGAGACGGTTCAATATGTTATACGGGTCGATTGTCTATTATTTATTATACAGAGTTACCAAACTCCCAAATATGCCATCCATAGAATTGTTAATAAAATTCACAACCCTTTCTGCCATCAAACCAGGCAAAAATAATCTTAAATTAATGCCGTACATGTCCATCAAATTTTATGGTTGGTTGTTTTTGTTTTACGGCATATCAATCCTTTTCAGGTTATTTAATGCCGAATCGAAAGATTTTGAAGAAAAATTTTTTAATAGAATATATTTGTTGTTTTCAAGTCAGTTTCTATTTAACCCATAGTTGGAACCCTAACAGGTACTACCATTCCGGGTCAGAGTGGACCTGGGAGCAATGGCAATTAAAGGATGGCTCCACACTCCCCAAAGCCCGCAAGCTGGAGCCTCACCACTGGATATAGTCTAAGGTCATATCCAGGACCCCATCAAATTTTAGTCTTTTATGACATACACCAAATGTGTATCTCTGTAGGCTTTTCTTACAGGCGTTATTTTAAAGAGAACAAAATATTATTAAATCGTAGTAGTGAAATAGCAATTATGTGTGATATTCTTTATTGCTTATTCGAATCTTCTATCTTCTATTTAGTTTCATTAGTTTCGACTGTTAAAAAAGTGGGGGAGAAAGAGTAAGAGACACGTAAGCGAGAAGTGGTTGTATAGAATAAGAACAAATTTTCACACAACGTACCATTGTGTGATTAAAATATGAGAAAAGAAACGTTGATTAAATTAAATTTAGTATGATGTAAGAGTCATTAAGAGGGGTTCTGAAGGAGAGACTAAAGTTTTCATGGAAATTCTTCAGACTTCAAATGACTTGCTAAAATGGCTGTGCTCATTTGTAGAATGTGTGATCCTGTATGCGCTTCACACTTACCGGACCTTATCCTCCGAAGATAATGTTTATCGACACAATTCGAAGTGGATTCTTGAACTGAATAGAGCCATCACAGCCTAAATAAAGGTACTACCAAGAGAGGAGTGTATTAGTTATTGAAAATTTTGTACCTTATATCCAGGGATGCTTGCAACACAGACATATATACATAGAGCATATCATTGAAAGCTAATAAAATTAAGACTGTTGGGCATGCACGAGTGAAGAATTGGTGGAGATATCAGACATAGATTGAAGTTAGATTTCTACCAAATATAGTCGGATTCCAAGAAACGGTTTATGAATTTGACTAACGATTCGATAGCTGACAGTTTTGACGGGTCACTCTGTTCTCTAACGTGAAACAGGTTGATCAACCAGCATCTCAATAACAATCAATCTCGAATTTTTAATTGATTCAACGATTTGAAGATCGGAAAGTTAACAAGTGCGAAATACTATGAAACATTTTAAGATTATTTTTATAATGTTTGGCGAGATTTTGAAATCATTTTAGAATTTTTTGACTTTTACTCCTTTTCTTTGATGATAAAATTTATGAGCTTTTTTTTTCGCGTTGGTGCTTGTCTTGCGATTGATGGCTGCTTTGATAGAATTATAATAATTTTCTTAATTTGCGATATGACAACAACAAAACCAGAAAGAAATGGTCAGCAGCATTGGATAACACCAGCAGAAGAATAATTCTAATACATTTCTTGGTTGATTTAAAGTTGTATCTTTGTATATATAAAGTAAAGTCGATATTTCTGCCATGGATCTTTGTATATATAAAGTAAAGTTGTATCTTTGTATATATAAAGTAAAGTCGATATTTCTACCATGGACGTCAGACCAGTGGAGGGCGAAGCAATGGAGGGAGTGTGCAGCCACAGGAGGAGGACGAGACACCACAGAGGCCAAGTAGAGAGAGTGGATGAGAGACTACGAAATGTGATCTTGAGATCAGGGAGGCATGTGGTTAGAAGCAAGAAAGACAAGTCTTACCGTGGGTGCTCAGCGAGTGAGTTCAGGTGAAGAAAAGGAAGAACAAACATGGCGGTCAGCATTTTTATTTCGTCCGTTCTCGCGTAATCTCGTGTGTGCGTGAAGATGGAAACTATAAAACGATGTTCATTTCTCGGTGTTGGGAGATTATTCCCGATCAGGCAGGAGAGAAGGCAACGAGAGTAGAGACAGAGGACTGTAGCGATAATCTTTCTTGAACGTTCCGTTTGTGTATTTGAGGTGACCCCCCCCCCCATTATACTTCATTTTTGTTTAGACTTACATCATTTTTACACAGAAAATCTGTTTTTTCAGTGATTTACAGCAAATATTGGCCAGGGTTGTTAAAACACACATTTTATTTTCAATCAGCTTCATCGATTTTTATATTTAATTCTGATCAATACTGTGGATGTCAAAAGTGTTTGCAAAACGAATATACTGGTTAATTTATGCTTCAATATTGTCCAATATAATAGCTGTGTTACTCATTGTTTGATATGCAAATATATAAAGTAAATTCCTAAAAACAGAAACCAAATAATCATATTCTGAGGAAAAATATGGATTTAATAAACTTTTCAGGAAGTAATATAGGCCATAAGAGTTTTCAGGACACATTTATTTCAAAATAAATAACATTTTTAAACATAATTTAATTTGAAACATTGTGCTATATATTGATAAGATATTACAAGAAAACCACAGTTATTGCTCAAATAACAATTAACAAAAAATACAATTTTTAAAACAATTTAACCTTTTATACGCTTTCCTTCATTCTTAATCAAATCCATCAACCTCCTATCAACAGATGATGTTAATTTATGCACTTGTTGAGGTGTGATTTCAGAAGATACTTACTTAATCTTCTCCCAAAAGTCTATTTTACTGCTGAATTGATGCCCGTTTTCGTAAACCTTCCTCTTCAGAATCGACCAGAGATCCTCTATCGGATTCAAATCCGGGCTCTTAGGAGGCCAATCCATCAGACGTTCACCAGAGATCCCCTTGTCTGAAAGCCAAGCTTTTGTTAACCGAGAAGCATGGCTAGAGGCATTGTCTTGTTGAATATTACGATTCTGGTTGACAGCATCATTTTGTGATTTCAACCAGGGCAATAAATTCTGTTCCAAAAACTTGCAGTAGTTCACAGAATTCATTTTGACACCTTCAGGGACAAGAAAAGGGGCAAAAATCTCATTACCAATAATCCCAGCCCAAATCATCACTTCCCCCTCTTCCCTGTTGACGTCTGAATCGCAAGCGTGGCCTATTGCCTTTAAGAAACCATCCCTTGGTTCAACCGTCAGTGCTGTCGAGGGTTGCACTAGCCTTGTCAGTCCAGAGAACATTTTGAAAATTGGTTTACAAATATTTAGTGGCCCATGCTAGTCGCTTCTGACAGTTGATCTCACTCAAAGAAGGATATTTTTTTCGGTGTTTTCCGGTTCGCTGTTTGTTTCAAAATTTGATTTCAGGTCTTTTTAGAGATGCCAAACGCTCCTGCATGGTCGAAAATAGCTTTGCTTGCGCTGTGTGGGTTTGCTAGCACACTCCTCTTGATTTTTCTCAAATCTCGTAATGCAGTCACCTTTGGTCTGCCACTTTTGTGCTTTTTTCTTCCATTTTTGCTGTCAATTACGAAACGTTTCGCAGTTTGATGATCTCGCTTCAAAATTTTTGAAATTTCTAATGTAGACTTCTTTGCAGCAATTTAACCCTTCTCTCAGCATCTTTCGTTTAGCCATTATTAATAAATTTAGGTTATCTGCATAAATTTTTGGCTCACCTGAATAGAGAAAAATGGTTAACAATAATTACATTGTTTTTTTTTTGTTTTTTTTCGTAAAATTAAGTAATGAAAATAAACAGAATAGCAAGTAAAAAATGATGAAAGAGGTGAAACTAAAAAATAAACCAAAATTAATACAGAAATTGAGAAAAAATAGGTCGGCAAACTCTTTTGTCCCCCAAAGTATTTTATCTTTTTAGTAGGCATAAATGAAGGAAGGCGAAGGAGTTCTTCCCCTTTAACGCCATGTCATAACACTGCGATTCAAATGCACTAATTTACAACCAATAATTACTCAAACATGAAAAAGAAGGAAAGAAAGCCTTGATTTTTTTTCCTTTTCTCTTTTTTTTCATTGTCCTTAGTGCGTTAATATTTTATTTTAAAGAGAGAGAGGGGGGGTGGAGAAAAAAGTTTTGTTTATGTATATAATAGCGTCAACATTTCCTACTTGCCGGTTATCTATTAAATAAGCAGTTATTATATTTCGATTTTGAAATATTATTTAATGACAAAACATAACGATTCAGAACTAACCAATCAAATGGAAAGATGCTCTGCTACCAACCAATCAGAAATCGGAATCACTCTATAAAACATACTGGATATTTAAAAATTCTGGCACATACTTTTCGTTCTTTACACGAGAAAGAACTTTGCTTTTAGTCTCAGGACTTCTTTGGACTGGTTACCTACTGTTCCTCGTTTGCAAGCTTTTACAATTAAAAATTTTTCGGCTTGATATTACCACTTTGTTTGGAGCAACATTTCTCTTTTTATTTATTTATTTGTGAACTGTTATTCTCATCTTCACAGTTGTTATTGTTTCACCACGTTTCGGCCAACTATTCCTCTGTCCTTCTTCAGGTGGTTAATAGCGACTGGATAGGAATGCTGAGTCTCGTATCTGTATTCCTAGTAATTACTGCCTTCCATAGTTGTTGTGGTTAGAAGTAGAAAAAATATCTTGTTTGAATTTTCTTAATAATAACACAGATGGCCAGCAAATAAATAGAAAAGGATTTATTACTGTAAGCGAACAGTTGAATAGATAGTTACCAGTTGGATGACTGGCCTATAATATATGCATTGAACGGCTCTGTTTTACATGAACTACTAATGTACTCCTTGGTGTGAGTACCACCATTCATACTATTTTTTACACGGTTATTCCTTAAATGGAACACAATTTTTGAAGTAGTGTGGAAGTCATAATTTTATTCAAAATTCATGAAATTCTGGAAAGAGTCCTAAAACGTTCTATGCGCATGTGTAGCGAAATTAGGAACTCAACAACCATATCATATCGTGATCTTGAAGAGCCCTGATAGAGAAGCTGTTGCTCAGCCGAACCAGCAGGCGTCGCTTTTTGTAAATGCATTCACACAGATATTCAAAGAAGACGATAGCCGAGAGTCACCGAATCTCGACCTGGTTCTCTAACCAATGCAGCCTGTTTTTTTTTTTTGTTTTTTTTACACAGTGATCACCACTTATGAAGGCCCGGAAGCCACTCAGGGATAAGGATTATTGCAAGTACATTACGTTAGTGTGGAGATTTGATGAAGTGTTTACTTAAGGGGGCGGTTCATTAGGAATTTGTTAACATTGGACTTGAAGACATCCAAGTTGTAGTCCGGAGGGAAGCAGGCAGACGGAACAGAGTTTCACAGGCGTGCAGTTCTAAGAAAGAAGCTTTGTTCATGGAATCCGCGTTTTGATTTAGGCACAGATATAGAGTGGGGGAAATTTTTCACAGTGGATTCAGCTAGACGGGTGTTTTTCGTGAAAGATTGGCGAGGGGGGACTAATACTGTTTTTCGTGAAAGATTGGCGAGGGGGGACCAATACTGTTTTTCGTGAAAGATTGGCGAGGGGGGACCAATACTGTTGTTTGCTGCCCTGGTGAGATTGAAAAATTACTGTTGGCCTTGGACGTGAACAAAGTTCATGGACCAGATAGCTTCCATCCAATGATTCTCCGTGCTGCTACTTCTGAACTAGCCGTCCGTTTTTCAAGACTATTCAACATGACGCTAGCTAGAGGTGTTGTTGCTGATGATTGGAGAGTGGCTACGATATGCCCAATCTTCAAAAAAAAAAAAAAAAGGCAGCAAAGAAGATACGCTCAACTATAGACAAGTGAGCCTCACCTCTATAACCTACAAAATCATGGAGACGCTGCTAAAACGGGCAATAATGACTAATCTCACACCTTTTTGCACTTAACTAACTCGATTTTTTTCTAGAGTTTATGTAGATTGCTTTCATGTAAACTTTAAACATTATTTATGTAGTTTCTAAGCAATGGTGAAATTGTATTTATAAATAAACAATCATATCAATAAGTAAATTCTATGATCGGCAGGATAAGGGTTAATATACTACTCGGGACAGTTCACTGTATAAGAAAAGGGGTGTCAGTTTTGTTTTTTGCAATAGTATGTATACATGGAAGCGCAAACTTTTAATTTTCAAAAATAAGTTATCAGAAACATCATATGATACGGCATAATCACGTTTAAACACTGGTTCTCGTTAGGCAACGATGAGCCTGGTCAATACCAAATTGGTGACCATTTGGGAATACTAGGAAATACTGGTCAGTAACAGATAAGAACATTTAGGAATGTATTCAGGTAAGCACATATATATAATACTTAAGGGAAATGAACGACTGACCTTGCACAGTTCTAGGTCACTCTTGGGCAAAGTGTAGCAGCCGTTAGTCTCTCTCTCTGATATATTAGGAGTGTTAACATAAAGGAAATAGATGGAGTTCCACAGCCGTGGTAGGAAAAAGGAGCTTTGTTGAAAAAAGAACAGATAGAGGGAGCCCATTTGTCCTGGTTATAGCGATCAAAGGGCAATAACTCTAAATAAAGAACGTAAGAGTTATCGCCCCTTATAGATCCTTTAAAAGACTGGAGAGTTCTACTGGGAAAACCATGGACAACATGGCAGCTTTGCTTGAGACATGAATATTGTTCTGTAAATAACTAAGGTTTCTGCTGTGAATAAATAGTATTTAAAATTACAGTGAGCTATTTTTACTTATTATTCGAATTTCAATGATTCTGAAATCACATTCTCTAAACACAACAATCCTATAGAGCAATCGTCTAGTCACAAACAAAACACCCGCTTGCAATTTGTCAGAAGCCAGCATGGAAGTAGTAAGGTTCCAAAACTGTCATCAGAATGCTGATGTCTGTATGCAATTTGGTCTAATCTATCTATATATCTATAAAAGTGAGAATTTGTGTGTGTTCTCAACCTATATACTCAACGGATGTTTTATCTACAGACTTGAAATTTGGTATATAGGGCATTCAAGCTTGTCGAAAACTTTTTAATCGGTTTTTATTCGGGAAAAAATGTTGGCTAAGAAGTCCAAATTGAAAAATTGGTACTTGGACGTCATCAGATTTTTTTTTCTATTTGTCAACTGTTACATGAGGTTTGAGAACACTTTTTCCAAGATCGTAACAAACTGGTCTAATGGTTATCGTACCTGACTCACTGACTTTAGGTTTTGGTTTCGATCTCAACTCGAGTATTTTTTTTTCTTACAAGAAGTGAATTGCTTAGCAAAAAACATAATACTCGCATGCCCATGTCTCTGCTTCATTCCTTTTCTTTTACTTCATTTTTTTAAAAAGAAATCTAACATTATGTTTAACATAAGGCAACGCTGGGTGCATCTTTTTTTTTTATATAGGAGTCACGAATTATCAAGGCCCGGAGGCCACTCGAGGATAAGGGTCATTGGGTGTACAGTAATCAATAGGATAATATCGTAGTAATCGTTAGTAATGAAAATTTGGTAGATTGAATTAAAGGGGTCGGTTCATCAAGAATTTGTTTATGTTGGACTTAAAGACAACCAAGTTTGAAAATGTATCTACAAAAGTGTGTGTGTGTGTGTGTGTGTGTGAGGACAATTCTCAATCTATATACTCAACGAATTTTTGCTCTACAGACTTGAAATTTGGTATAAAAGGTATTCAGACATGTGGAAAACTTTTTAATCAATTTTCATCAGAGAAAAGGGCTGCTAAGGATTTCAAATTGAAAAAATATTATCTATTTGCTATTTCACAAATGCACATGCATGCATCGTTCACATGACAAATTCCTTATATTAAAAACAAGTAGTTTTGAAAACACTTTTTAAAGATCGTGTCAAACTGGCCTAATGGTTACCGTAATTGACTCACTGTTTTTAAATTTTGGTTTCCATCTCAGCTCGAGTATTTTTCTTTTTGTTATTTTTTATGTACATGAAGTAAACTGTTCAGAAAAGAAAACATAATACTCGCATGCACATATATCAGTTTCTTTATGAATTAAATTTTTTTTTTTTTTTTTTACACAGTGATCACCACTTATCAAGGCCCGGAAGCCACTCAGGGATAAGGGTTATTGCAAGTACATTACGTTAGTGTGGAGATTTGATGAAGTGTTTAATTAGGGGGGAGGTTCATTAGGAATTTGTTAACATTGGACTTGAAAACATCCAAGTTGTAGTCCGGAGGGAAGCAGGCAGACGGAACAGAGTTCCACAGGCGTGCAGTTCTAATATAATATTTATGCATATTTTACGACCGGGCAACGCTGGGTGGCCTACTAGTCAGAGATAAAGAAACAGATACTACTTTTTAACTTATTCTTAAATTGGATTTCATGACTAAATGTACTATATTCTGAGAAAGTTTCTCATTGACAGAAATGACGGTTACATGAACCAATGAAGAAGATTTGAAGATTTGAAGACTTTGTTTTTCAATGTGATTGGCGCATTGGACGCTTCTGTTCAATTAACTCTAACAGGATGGATACATGGGGAACATCACAACTAGAAAAACATGATAGAAATTAATTAAAAAAAAATCCAATGTTTGGCAAGATTTTGCCGACACTGTTTAATCTTTGGAATTTTTTGTGGCTCCATCTTTCTTTTAAATCTTCCAAAGATCACGGAGTTTGGTTTTCCTCTGACGTTCATTACACGATTGACTGATTTCTGCATCAATTGACTTTTTCTGCTTTTCTGAATTGTTAATACAGAAAAAGTTAAATTAGGAAGAAATGTTCTTGCCATCTGCATCCGAAAAATCCAATGATAAAACATCACTACGCCCCCCTCCAATAAAAAAATTAAAACAAACGATTTATATTAGTGTTGGGACGATTAATCAGAATCGGAATAAAGAATCTACATAATCAGAACTTTTTAAGGTATCGGAATCGCTTTTGGAGGCGCAAAAACTTTAGCCTAATTTCTGATTCTCAAACAGATTCTTTTTTTTATTTGTTTTTGTTTAAAACTTAATTTTCCATTGTTGATACTAATAATAAAATAATGTAATGTTGTGACCCTTTGGCTGTGATCATAACATAGTATCCGTGTTAACTGTGGCAGGCAGCGCCAAGGGTCAAAACATTATTATTATTAATTGATTCGGGCGATGGCGGGTCATTGGATCGATTATTATGATTAGAAAAATAAACAATTAGATTGGGAAAAGTGATTGACAACTGAAATAATAAACAACTACAAAAATATGTGAAATAGAAAATACAGGTAAACATAAGTTTTTGGTTTGCATAAACAAATAACTAGATTGAGGTTTTGTCAGCTGTTGGTCTTAGACACGTGATGGGATGTGGATTTTGTGAGATTCTAGTCAGTTGTTAGCTGAACATCAGAGAGACGAATCAAGGGGGAGTTGGTCTTTCCATGAGGCAGGGAGCGGCGTTTTCTCAGGCATCCAAGATGTGAAGACGTTGTAATCTCTGAAGATGCCGGCCGGAATCATGAAAATAAATGATCGTATATAATTCACGTATGTGTTGTGTTATTTATGGCTGTTAAAAAGAACTGTTTGTGTACAACTGTTTCGATACGTCCACGTCAATCGTTTCCTGTTAGAACTGTTGCATAAATGTTAAAATATACACACTAGATGATCAACCAAATGATACAATGTACATACATACACGCATTTACACATACATGAATATACAGATAAAACATAAACCTCACTATTCAATATGTACGTCGTTTTTTGAACATATTCATATATGCACACACAACGTAACTGTTACAATATTTTTTATTGTAATGGGGTAGATATTTATTTGCTGCCCACCTCAGCAAAATGTGGCACAAGGCCGGAAAGTGGGAACCCCGCAGGCTCCCCTAAAGGAGGGGCACTCCTGCAATTTTAAAAATTGCCTGAGTAACCCCGTCGGCATTCCCCGGTCGGGGCGCCTCAGGCAGCAAGCAATAAACTTGCCCCACCGGAAAGCCCGGTGGCAAGGCCTGGGAGGGTGGACCTCCTAGGTATTACCCAGGCGGTGTACCTCAGTCCAACAGGTGCTGGGCCGGTTCCCAGCCCCTCACCTGTTGGGCTGAGTGTCAAGTGACGAATCCTTGACTGGTACTACCCTGTCTCCCTGCAGCCGAAGCCGCTAGGAGACACATCCCATCATCTCACGAGATTAATGGGGTATGATCCCGCACAGTCGGCAGATTCAATTTATAAACGATGCTGCTAGGAACTGACGAATCGAATTAATTCACGTTCTGCTACCAACCAATCAGAAACCAGAATTGTTCCATAAAAATTAAGCTTATTTTCTTCGTTTCAACACGGGAAGAATCTTTTGCTCTGTGGATTCCAACTCGAGCACTGCCCACTACGAACCAGTCACCTCCCAGGACTTGTGTAGAATAGCGAACCATTGGAAACTGTTCTGAAACTAAACATGGCTTACACTTCTAGATAATGATAACTATTTCTAGGCTTTAAAGTAGCAGCAAAACTTAAATGTATAGATCACCCGCCACAAGTGTATATTTTGCTATAGAGTTGGGTTTTATTTATTGAGAGGAGGCGGATTATCGTAAACACCTGAGTAATATGTGCATATATTTGCGGTCACGTAAAAATGCACTTGTGGGTAGTCGGAATCTATACATTTTATTTTAATAGTAGTTCAAAATATATATTTATTTTTTTATTAATAGCACCAGTAAAAAAGAAAAATTAAGTTTTAAACAAAGGTTAAACAATTAAAAGCATCGTTTTTGGCATGGGAAAATAGGCAAAAACTTTTCTGATTCCGATGCACCCAGAAGTTCCAATTTTTCCAATTCCCGACTCTGATTCCAATTATTCATCCCAACACTAATATATATATATATATATATATATATATATATATATATATATATATATACCTGGTAGCTGCAAATCATTATTATTATTATCATCTGAAGGTATTCACGGATATCACTGCTGGCTAACATACAAATATAAAATACTACGTAACCAAGGCAATATGGGGTTACAAGTTGAGCATCTGACTTGTAATATATACAGACAATGGCCTGGCTGTAATTCCCGATTCTGATTAATTGTCTCAACACTAATACGTATATACTTGATAGCTGCAAATTATTATTTTTAAATCTTATCTTATTTACTAATAACTCTGATGACCAACATGCAAATATAAAATGGCTCAATATTGTACGTAAACAATGCAATATGGAGTTACAAGTTGAGTATCAAGCTTGTAACGTATTCGGGGAATGACTTGATTGTACAATTTGAGGTTAATATCTTCACCATAGGTATTGTACACACACGTCTGCTTGCTTCCCTCCTGACTACAACTTGGATGTCTTCAAGTCCAACGTAAACAAATTCCTGATGAACCGCCCCCTTAAGTAGACACTTTAAATATCCACACTAACGTACTGTACTTACAATAACCCTCATCCTTGAGTGGCTTCCGGGCCTTGATTAGTGGTGACCACCTTGTAAAAAAAAAAAAGAATAGTTCATTATATAAGGAAAGGGGTGTCACTACTTTCTTTATAGCATATTAGTATCAGCTGAATTTCTTACCCAAAGTTTTGGAGCTAATAAGTGGCAGACAGACAAAACTTAATCAATTATAACAAAGGTGGTGTGAAAAGAGTATATGCATACATGTGTGTGTCTGCCGATTCTGATACCATTACCGACCCAATTTTAAAATTGACTAGAATTACAATTGAGGGGAGGGGGGTAGCGAAGAATTCTTATTCTCATTGTCTTTCAATTCGAAATCTAACTTTTAAATGTCAATGTAAATTTATTTTTATTTTGAAAATCTGCGAAATGTTTTCCCTTTTATTTTATTGTAGCCAACATTTTGAGAAACTTATTTCGCAATTTTCATCTATATATTTCACTTGTGCCATTTGTTACTATTTATCCACTTGTGCCATTTTTAGCTCTACTATTTTTACCAGGACATTTTTTCTGGTGCCATTTTTACCTATTATTAGGATCTATAGCTTTTAGATGCAATTACTGATACCAATTTTGATTATTTTTAAATCTCTAAATGTTTACCTATAAAGTTATTTTTTCATGAGGGAAGTTGGTTGAATTACAGTTAATATTCATATACTACATGCTGATATATTACCGATCCAAGTTATGACAACAGGACCATTGCAAGCACCCTCAAAATGTATCGCTAAATTGCCATGAATAACAGGGACGTGCCCAGGGTGATGAAAACAGTTTCTGGTCACGATTATGGTCTTTAGTGTGGTTTCAAGTGAGGGCCACATCATGTCATCTCACAGTTTCAAAGTCGGCTTGAATGTCAACACCAAATGGTATCTTGATGTACTGAAGGGTATGGTGATTCCCTAGTGGAATCAGGTGGCCGCTGGCAGACCCTGGGTGTGGCAGCAGGACTTGGCACCGACCCACAAGTCCAAAGAGACCCAGGCTTCGCTTCAGAAGGAGTGCTACAACTTTGTACTCCTCTCTCACTGGCCTTCCTCCTATCCCGATCTGAATCCACTGAACTACTATCTTTAGTCATACATAAAGAACATCACCAACATGACCTCCCACACACCAAAGCCAGCCTGATTGCCGCTATCTGACAAGTATTCACGAAGCTCCCGCCAGTGCTTGTAGAAAAGCCTCTCAATTCCAGACCCTTATTGAGGCAGTGATTGAGGCTGAAGGCGGCTACATTGAATAGATGTCAGCTCTACTGCATAATCAAGTTACCGGAGTTGATTTTTTCAATAAACGTTTTAAAATAAAGCTGCAGTGTTGTTTTATTAAGGGCGACACTTTTATCGTTCCACCCTGTAATTTGTAAAATCAGCAGTAGGTTCTCTACAGTGCAATGTAGACTACAATGTATTGTGGACTAAGTCACTGCGGGGAGACATGGTAAGCTTCCTCACAGTACATGATATGTATATATATATATATATATATATATATATATATATATATATATATATATATAGCATGATCACACTGACACATCGGTTCTTATTAGATCACCAGTTAAGATACTTTAAACGTGGTCGGTACTAAAATGAGTGACCATTTGAGAATTCCAGATTCTGTATGTGCTCTTCGCTTATCTTGCCCTTGTTTCCGGTCGTTCTGGACTTTTCATGGAATTGGATTCAAGTAGTGCCGATTCAGGAAAGTTGTGGTTAGTTATTCTGCAACGCTTGCCTCACAATTACACGTGTAGCTACCATTACAAGGACAGAGGGGCTGAATCTATCTATCTATCTATCTATCTATCTATCTATCTATCCTTGCACCTTATAACTCCTGCACCATTGTATAATTCTGTTCAAGTTACTATAAAAGAATGTTAACTACCAAAAAAAAAAAAAAAAAAATGAGGAAATGACTTTTTTTTTATGAAATTTGAAAACTCTTTACATTTTTTATTCTCATTCTGCTTTTTATCTGTTTTTTTTTTTCCTCACAAATTTTATGAAAATCAGTCGGCTGCTTTTTACTTGATGCGCACATATCACAATTGACCATTTCTTGTAGCCATAGAATCTTCTGCTATTTTGTCTTTGTGATTTTATGAAGATCCATTAGTTCATTTTCTCTGCTAACATTCATCTGATGATTGGCTCATTGTTGCATTCACAGAGTTTTCTACTTGAAAAAAAAAATTTTTTATATGTAAAAAAGAAGCACTCATTGAAATTAGATGTAAATATTCCTAGCACTTCTACCGAAAACATCCATTGATAAAAAATAATATATATATATATATATATATGTATATATATATATATATATATATATATATATATATGTTGATGCACCGGTTCTTGCCAGATCAGTAAAGTAACTATAAGCCTGGCCAGTACCGGGTGGGTGATGGCTTGGGAACGCTAAGTGCTCTACATACAGAAATTTCCAGATTAGTAGCTGAGGGCACGTTTAATCCACTGGGAGAGATGCACACCCAGTCTTCTTTATGAAACAAATCTAGAAGAAGGAAAACTCTGATGTAAAACCTGTCTGCTGCCTTATGGCAGCCATTGCACCGACTGAGATTAGCAGTTGTACTAAACAGTGTGGATGGTTCTACACAAAGCCTTTACCACTATAAACAAAAAAATGTGTAGCTTTCTGGACAATTTAGTTGTTGTGGTTGACTTCATACGTCTAAATCGACAAGAGTATCTATCATCTATTATCCAAAGAAAATATGTGTTGTACATTACCCGTCCTTGCGAAGATAAAATTATTTCATATACATACTGTAAAGTACCTATCTTAGGGAAGGTAACATTTTTTCATACACGTGTAATACCCGTCCTAGGGTAGGTAACATATTCTTTTGCTGGAAATAGCAAATGATACATAGACATTAAAAATTCCTCTATACTAAGAATAACAAATATGTTCAAAATCAACTTCAATGTTTTCATTGTTTATACGGTCCTGAGCAACGCCGGGTAGCCCTTCTAGTCTATTATTTAAAGGAAAGTCGTTTGTGTGTGTATGTGTTTGTATGTCTGCTAAAAGTTTTTGTCTTCTACATCTGACTGGGTCGAAACCGGTCACATCTGAAAGAGCAATGCCTCGGATATATAATATGTGAAAAGTAAAAGAAAAAAGATTTATTCTGTGGCGGTCAACTGGACCAGTTTTTAGAAGAGAAGAGTCCTTTTTTGCATCACTTTTTCTGCAAGTCATGCACAGATATTTACTAAGACTGTTTAAAAAGTATATTTTGCAACGTCATGACGTCATAAGCAAAGGTGGTCATGTGGGCAAACGTGTTTGCCCATAACTTTTTGTTTCTTTCCCTCTTTCGCGTTTCATGTTCAAGCCTGGCCGCTGTGGCTCTTTTTTGTTTCTTTTGATCGGTTTCACTGGCACTCCTTGTTATTTTGATTGAAAGAAAAGTTGTTTTGATTCAGATATTTTTTTTTCGGGGGGGGGGTTTCTTTTTCCAGCGCATGGGTAACAAAATGCGTTCTATATCCAGAGAATAGCTTCCATCCGTATCCCTTCTGCCGAAATATCTGGTAGGGAGGTTGTCACATACTTCTTTTTTTTTTGGCCGATTACATTTTCGCGTTTTTATTCGTTCTTTTATTTTTGAAATTGTTGTGGAAGTCAGGATGGAAGTGCTCAATTCCTCAGTATAGCGGGTGTGTCCAAACCAAACTTCATGTCGCCATTGGAAACGTCGGGTGTCCATGCTAGTCTATATACATAAAGGAGAAATATGTGTGTTTGTATGTCCAGTCGAAAAATAAAAAACAGACGTATAATCTATGAAGATGTATATTCTTATACATTCGAACATATTGTCTGTGATGTTCTTGAAATCATTGTGTGTTTTTAGTTTTTCAATACTATACATCCTACACCAGATAACTCAGCCCTGTGTCCAGTTAGCTACTATGGCCTCATGGTTCCCCTCTACTTTTAGCCATAGCCATTTGTAGCTTAACGGCTATCCTCTTCTTCCTATTTAATTGCTTCACGCAATAGCAAGATAAAACACAAGGTATGGAAAACCACCTTCCCCGAGGAGGTGGGAGCATTCTAGTTAGATATGCTGAGAATGAACCCATTGGATTTTCACAAAGACAACTCAGGCAATAAATTAACTTTATCTGAAGGTAATAAGTTCTTTAAACCCACTGAATCATAACTCATTCTGACAAAGAAAGGTCTACCAAAAGACACAACAGCCACTAAGTTGCCAACTTGTGCTAAAGCAAACTTCTAATTTTTAAATTAATGAAGACACTGGCTAGTGAATGGATTAAGCATTATCTTTACATAGACCCTTTTAATTCTTATCACCCCCGTCCCCCTCTTATAGCTTCTGAGAGGCCCTGCATACTTTCAAAGGCCTTTCTTCATGAAATCTTCCCTTGCTCTATCAGAACAACGTAATCGGTAAAGTCAGGCACAAGTTTACTATCCAGCTATAAGGTGGCAGCCACAATGATGTATTTAGGGAATTTCAACTGCCGTCCTACATGGGACTGTGCTGCTTTCCAATTCTGGGATTGGTATGTTCCATCTCTGCGCTCCTTTAAAAGACATGCTGCAAGGTTTTATTATTTGCAACACAGTGGGAATGTCTGTGATGAGTTTGGAAGCAGATCATACACAAATATAACTAGTAAATATGTCAAATCAATTTGGTCTACTATTAAATGATATAACCCCCCCCCCCCAAAAAAAGTTAAGTTGGCACCATTGCTAATTCTAGAATATTTCGGCTCAGAGAATTTTGATTTGGAGCCTTAAAGACCATGCTAAGCCTGTAATTAAAAAATATAATAATCTAGTCAGAAAATTAAAAAACCTTGCTAGGATATTAACTTAAAAATAACTTTAAAAGCTTAGCATAGTCCTTTATTTTCTTTCGTTTTATCAATTGCTTTCATTTCCGTTGTAGCAGTGTTGAAAAATTGATGAGAAGGAAATTCAGAAAGTCTCTAAATTCCGTCTGATCACGTGGGTGGATCACGTGGGGGGATCACGTTTAGTTTTAAAGCATGCACACTACTGCAAAGTGGTGATTCATTGTGCAGGAAGGAAGGATCACAACTGGACTGATTGACTGAACGAGTTTTTGGACTTTTTCGTGTTTTACAAGACAGTTGTGAAATTTGGGCGACCTGTAAGTTTAACATTTTATCATCAACATCTCAGCCTATTGGAGGAAATAGAGTAAACTTATTAAGCCATGAAACTTATCAATCCATTACACTTATCAATCCATTAAACTTATCAAGACAGTAAACTTCTCAAATTGAGTAAACTTATCAAGACTTTAACCTTATCAAGCCAGTCAACTTATCAATCCATTAAAATTATCAGGCCAGTAAAGTTATCAAGCCGGTAAACTTATCAAGCCGGAAAACTTATCAAGCCAGTAAAATTATCAAGCCATTAAACTTATCAATCCATTAAACTTATGAAGCCAGTAAACTTATGAAGCCAGTAAACTTATAAAGCCGGTAAATTTATCAAGCCATTAAACTTATCAAGCCATTAAACACATCAATCCATTAAACTCCTCAAATTGAGTAAACTTATCAAGACTTTAACATTATCAAGCCAGTTAACTTATCAATCCATTAAACTTATCAATCCATTAAACTTATCAAGCCGGTAAACTCATCAATCCGTTAAACTTCTCAAATTGAGTTAACTTATCAATCCATTAAACTTATCAATCCATTAAACTTAGCAAGCCATTAAACATATCAAGCTATTGCTTTGCTTGAACAGTATTGTTTTCCATCAGAAAGAAATGCTTTATCCCACTGCACTCTTTCCAACTGCCTCCTTCCAAAGTCTGTCCCCTGTCAACTCCTTACTTCTTCTCACTTTTTTAACTACTCCTGTACTTTGCTATTTTCTTAGATTGGCATATATTAACAGTTACTGTTTTCCGTTGTGGTAAGTTGTAAGATGTGTCATAAGGTACGCTTTCTTCTTCTTCCTCGCCGATTAATACCTATAATTTCTTACTTTCCTCTTCAGTTCCAAACGTTTCTTTCTTTTTTATCTGGTTAATTCTTACTTGTTTCCGTTGTTTCTCATTTTATTAATGTTTCTTCTTATTTTTTTAAACTTGTTGTCATTATGTGTAGCGATGTCATTTATGTGATAAATGTATTTATGCTTCTCTGTCTTTGTATCTATGTCTTTCTGGCTGAGGATGGAATTAAAAACGAAGACTTAGACCGAGATTAAATATAACTGCTTCTCAAGTAAAACACTCGACTAACTACAACCACTATATACAATTTCCCCCTACTCTCTAACTCTACCTAAATCTAAACGTATCTAAATTCTATGAACAAAGCTTCTTCCCTAGAACTACCCACATGTTGAACACTGTTCCACTGGCCTGCTTTCCAGTTGAATACAACATCGAAGCCTTCAAATCCAATGTAAACAAGTTATTGCTGAGCCGTCCCCACAAAATAATTCAATTCCACCCAATTTATACCATCAACGATTACTACACTACCAACTTACAGTCATTAATCCTTATCTTCGAGTAACCTTCGAGCTTTGATAAGTGCTGACTCCTAAGTAAAAAAAAAAAAAGGTAAAATTTTTGATTAAATATCAGATATTAATTTCGTTTTGAATTTTCATAATAATTACATTGCGGTATCTGTCAATTCATCAAACATGTTTAAACAGTAAGAAAATCTGTATATTAATACGATAACGTGTTTGTTATTTTGTGTATCATGCTTACATCTTTTTTCTTCCGAGTGACTGTCGTTTAATTGTTATGACATTCCATTTCTTGTAAAAAAATAATTTAACCAAGAATTCTTCATAAGTGTTAGTTTCAGTTTCGATTATAGCTGAAGTAACTCAAGTCATATATATATGTATACATATATTTTTTTCTCCATATATTTGGGTTTCAGTTTCGATTCAAACTGATACACCCAAATCATATGGATATATCTATATGTTTTTTTAAATCACAACTTTATAATATATAAGAATCAGTAGAAAATTGACTCTATAATAATATATACGAAATTTGCAAGAATTAAAATATCACATTTAAGCGTAGTTTATGACCGGGCTATGCCGGCCGTCCCTGCTAGCTTAGATAAATACTTTTGCAGTTTTAACAAAAGAGCTACAATAATATCAGGGCGTCTCCATTTATGCTTAACATCCACAGAATGCCAACATCAATATATTACATATTAGCAGGACCTGTTAACCGGCATTGCCTGGTGTTAGTATGTCCCCCCACCTCCCGTGTAAAAAAATCAAAGTACTTCTGTTGTTGTTGCTGTTGTTGTAGCCCAACCACCAACCTCCTCACGTTAAGAACGGCTTTCAGAATGGGTACCACCAACCTTCCTATGTTAAGAACGGCTTTCGGAATGAACACTCCGTTTTGTGAGTGGGGGAGTGGTTGGTCCTTTTATGTATTTTTGAAAGAAATATATTTCACACCAAATTAATTAGGTTTGTGGCGTATTTATGTTAAACATAATTAAAAATATCTAAATTACACTCAGATATCTTTCATATATACATAAAAGCAAACTACAATTGTATTTTGGTTTGTGACCCACGTGGGTTTATAAATAGAAGCAGGCGAAATAAAATTGTTTTAAATTAAGCAACCCCTATGGAAAAGTGCAAATAGCATCTAGTACCGTGGCAAACAAATGAAAAAAGGAAAACAAAAATAAAGTTACTGGCACTACGAAGGCTCGAACGTGCAACGCTAAGTGGAAAAGGAGGTGAAGAAAAAGTAAACAGTTTTGTCGTTTCAGCCACTGTGAAAGTGTCACTTTACTAGCTTCGAAATAACGCTTATAACAACGTTTTGCAAGGCGTGAATGAATTAGTGACCCAAATAGAATGAGTACAGAAGTGATCTCTCTCTCTCTCTCCCACCTTCTGTATCTCTCTATCTTCATTTCTCCTTCCCTTCCATTCTCTCTCTGTCTCTGTTTCTCTGTCCGTCTGTCTGTTTGCCTGTCTGTTTATCTCTCTTTCTCTCTCTCTCTCTCTCTCACTCTCTCTCTCTCATATATGATGTCCCCTCCCTTGCTATATATATATATATATATATATATATATATATATATATATAACTGCTGTTGCCAGCGTTCGAATCTCTCAATTGCCATTAATTGTGACACCCTGCACTGATGATTTCTGAAAGGATGAAACACTAGTGTCTGTAGGCATTTAATTATTATTAGAAGTAAATAAGAATATCAGCCACTTTAAGAAACTTGTTTCTTATCGTTGAGCACTTTCAGTTATAATAAAGTCGGTCAACTTAGCTAATGTGCACAGATCGTCATATAATGATTAGATCACTCTGACTGGCGTTAAAAGCATTTAATAAGAATAAATGTTTAATTTCAACTGTATCTCTCACGGTTGATGGTAGCTGAATGGTTCAGGTCCTTGCTAATGAAGCCAGACATGACTTCTGTTGCCGGATTCAAATCTCTTGACTGGCGGTAATCGTGACACCCTGCACTGCTGATTCCCGAAAGGATGAAACACTAGTTTCTGTAGGTATTTAATAATTATTATAGTAAATAATAATAATAATAATAATAATAATAATAATAATAATAATAATATATTTGTTTCCTTGGTATCTTACTCGCTGGTCGGTGAAACCTGCAAGTTTGTGCTAACATGCCTAGTCGGAGTAGTGAGAGCTAGCTGTGTCTAGCAAAGATGGATACTTCTTCCCTACCCAGTTTATGATCATGAGATGGGGGGGGGGGTCGTGTAGTGAAAATTGAGTGTGGGCTGTATGAGCGAACTCGAAACCGGAGTAGGCGACGGATCATCAGATTCGATTGTGCATTAATTTGCATAAATGAGATAATATAAAGCCGGGAGTTTAGATGTTTGAGAGAGTCGAGCCGTTGAGTTCTCGAGAACCGGATGGAAACTGGTTAGAGCGGAGAGTGTCGCTGAGAATCGAGTCCAGGTTATTTTTTTGATTAGAGTATACATGAAATAAGCTCTTATTAAATTACAGAATATATATATATATATATATATATATATATATATATATATATATATATATATATATATATATATATATATATATTGTTTCCTTGGTATCTTACTCGCTGGTCGGTGAAACCTGCAAGTTTGTGCTAACATGCCTAGTCGTTTATGCTGGAATTAAAGTGGTCTGTAAGGCAATGTAGTAATGAAATATTATAATTAAGAAGTAAAGGAAAAGAAAACAAACATTTTGGTGTGTTTTATGTTATAATGATGCGGCCATGTTTGTTACTACTCAGCGTCTTCTTTTATTTATGTAAGTTTGTATTCCGGAATAAGTGATTTTTGAACTCGCAGCCAATGAGAACAGCCGAAACTGAAGGAGGGAGAATTTTTTTATTTTTTGTAAATGGAAAAGAAAAGGTAATGGTTTGTATATGAGTTCATGAGCCAGTTACAAAGACAAACAGGGAGGTTTATGTATAATGTGTGTAATAGTACCCGGTGTAGACTGGTGGTTGTATCAGTACTTTAGTTATAGAGGGAAAATTAATAACTACTTCTTTGTAAGGTGTGAGCCTTCATGATGATGTTTCTCCTAGGATAGAATGTAGTATTTTATTATAATGAATAAATGCGTATGTAATGGTGTTATAAAGTTACATAAGATGGTGGATAATAGTTTAGACATAATAAAATTGTGTTATATACGTCACCAAAACAGGGGTCTATTATGTAATGTGTGTATATGAATATGTTCTATAACCACGTACATGTTGAATATCTTTTTCTGTAAATTCATGTATGCATAAATGCGGGTATGTATATACGTCGTATAATTTAGTTGATCATCTAGTGTGTATATTTTAATATTTATGCAACAGTTCTAACAGGAAACGATTGACGTGGACGTATCAAAGCAGTTGTTCTTTTTAACAGATGTAAATAACACAACGCATACCTGAATAATTTACGAACATTTATTTTCATGTTTTCAGCTGCTTGTGGAATCTCCTTCAGTGTTGAACTTGTTAGTTGAAGATAGTATTGGAACATGTTGATTTTTCAACAGGAAAGCATTGGCTATTCCTGTTAGTTACAGAATAAGTTGCAAAGGGTGCATCGGTTTGTTGTAAAAATTGAAAAGCTCTAATTCCATCCAGGGAATAATAGCACCAATTTGTAAATAAAAAATAAAGTTTAAATTTAAAAATAAAATAAAATAAAAATATGCAATCAAAATTATATACTTACTAAAAAGTAAAAAAAAGGCATTGTATTTTTTTTTGTTATGCATTACAAGGCTTTTAATCATATGCTTATGTTGGAGTCCCATGACAAGGTTCCGCAGTGTGAATAAATGAAATTATCAATAATTCAGAATTTCTAGAGATGTCATCTAATTATCAGCATTCATGGATAATTTTGCAGTTTGACAACATCATTGCAAGTTCAAAATAATAAACAAAAATATTATAACTAGACAAATGATAATAATTATTTGATGAAAGAAAATATGATCATTATTCATATTTAGTAATATATGTGTGTGTGTGTATATGTATGTATATGTGTATATGTGTGTGCATTTATATGTATATGTGTGTATATGTGTGTGTATGTATATGTACATAGATATGTAAGTGTGTGTATATGTATATATATACTTATATACATATATATATGTGCATATATATATGTATATATATATGCATATTTATATATATGTATATATATGTGTGTGTGTATACATATGTGTGTATATATATATGTATGTATGTATATATATGTACATATATATATGTATGTATATATATATGTAGATATAACTACATATATGTATGTATATATATGTAGATATAACTACATATATGTATGTATTTATATATGTAGATATAACTACATATATGTATGTATATATATATATATATATATATATATATATATATATATATATATATGGGGGGGAGTTAAAAGATTAAGAATAAGATTGATTCTTTAAGAGAAGACTTATCAGGATAATACAAAGCTCAACAAATTGCTTTGGAGCTTATATAGAGTATCAATATAATAAGAAAATGACAATATGAAAATATATACTGATGTATACAGATTTATTCATTTATTCAGTAAGTATGATACATCAACTAGGGATGTAGGATAAGTAAGAACTCTTTATACCATGGTATTTCAAACCGTAATTCTTCTCATCAGAAAAGATGAGAAGATGCTAGGTAACATAATAGGGATGCGACGTCTAGCGATAATTACATTAGGAGCGAAATAATTATGCAATGAAAAGTAAATTGAGACTGATTCAGGAGGGAATGGGAGAACTAAAGTCTGATATAGAAGGAATACAGCTTTTATTATATAATGAATGTAGGTGTATACCACATATACCATGGTGTGTTTAATATATGTGTGTAATATGTGGTATACACCTAACTTCATTACATAATAAAAGCTATATTCCTCCTATATCAAAAAGATCACTTTAGTTCTCCCATTCCCTTCCCAAGCAGGCTTAATTTATTTCTCACTACACAATTATTTCGCTCCTAACGTAGCTATCACTAGATACGGCATCCCTAGCACCTTATCTCCTCTTCTGATGAGAAGCATTAGGTTTCAAAATACCATGGTATAAAGAATTTTACTTATCCTACACGCCTAATTGATGTATCATCCTTATTGATTAAACGAATAACTATATATATATACATTATTATATATGTTTATATTGCCGTCTTCTTGTTTAATTGATACTCTGTAAACACACACACACACACACACACACACACACACACACACTCTCTCTCTCACACACACACACACACACACATATATATATATATATATATATATATATATATATACAGAGTATCAATAAAATAAGAAAACGACAATATATATATGTGTGTGTGTATGTGTATGTGTGTGTATGTGTGTGTGTGTGTGTGTATAAATATGCATATGTATGTGTAGTCTCACTGTTTTATTTTTCCTATCAGTTTGTTCAAGCTCGGGCGGAGCATCCTACTGGATACCAAACATTCACCTGCTAATTCAAATATTCCAACTGGGAGATCTTTTTAAGATTCTGACCGTCCCCTTAAGTGCAATTGTTTGAATCTCTCTTGCACTTGGTTCAGCGGGATAATTTTGAATTTTTTTTTTGTGGGTTCAATTGCTCCTATAATTACTGGAATGGTAGAAATATTCCTAAGATTTCATTTTCTTTTCATGTCGTATATAAATTACATTGGTATTTCGTTATCTTTTCCCTGTCAGCTCTATTTAATCCAGCATCATCGAGGACACTAACTTCTACTAAGGTTGCTTCTTTCTCCTTCTTGTTCCATATCACTATGTCAGGTTTTATGGCTTCATTTATCTGTAGGAATTGCATAGTCATAGTGGATGGTGCATGACTTATTTCCAACTGTTCTTTCTGGTAAGCATGTTCTCAGGATTTGCTGCTGAATTCGATATTCAGATTTTTGAGATCGTCCAGTGGAAATATTTAAACACTCCATTGTGTCAAGTCGTATAATATACCCCCCCCCCCAGCAGAACCTTACAGGTGGCTCATACTACTTGTATGCGACAGACCCTGCACTTGTTGTCATTGCTTAAATCACTCATTTTCTTAAAACCATTAGTCATCAAGCCTTGATTTTGGACAGCCATTATAATTCTCTCCTGATCGTAGTCAGTCTATGAAGACTTCTTTATCTACATAGTCCTGGATGAATCTATCCAATAAATACTTGGCATACTGTTGGTTGGCCCATTCTTCCGTTTTTTTTTTTTTTGCTTTTTTTTTTTTGCAATGAGAGTTATTTGTGTACTTTCCGAAACTCTTTTGGGCTATTTCTGTAGCAGATTTGTTTTCTGATTCTGTCTTGGTTGTGAGACAGTTTTGTCCGAAATTCTTAGCAGCGTTTCGTAATGGATAGAGTTTTGCTGGCTCTTGTTTCATGGTGTCCATGTACTATTTTTAGGTTTGAATTTTGGGAGCTCATAAAACATTGTCCGGTGCTCATGATAGTTACCTGATGCTGATGGTCAATCTCTTAGACCCATACCTCCTGCTCCTCTGACCAGATATATATATATATATATATATATATATATATATATATATATATGAGCTCAGTATAAAGTCAAATGAATTCGTTGTGAATAGGCCTATTTCATCCGTGGTCTATGAACTAAACTTTTCTTTCTTCTGCATCTCAGTATGTCTTCAATGTTTTATCCATACAGGCGGATATTTTTACTGTTTTTACTGGATTTCGGATACTTATGCCTTTTTAATCTTTCCAATTCTTTTTTAAACTTACTTTTCCTTTTTCATCCAAGAAAAAAAAACTGCCCATTTTATTCTTTGATGAATTAATGTAAATTCTCTGATGATTCGTTTAGTTTATGTAATTCAATGAATCACGTGTAAGGCGCAGTAATTTAAACAATATGAATGTGAATTAAGGGTATATATCTGTGATTTTGAAATGCTTTATAAAGTTAGATATGCTCTGAAAGTGTAAATTCATTTTCATTGAGCTTAATAAACTCTTGTAATTTTAAGATAGCCTTATTGAATATATACATTATAAACATATGTTTGTTTTAAGGAAACGGACACACATACACACACACACACACACACACACACATATATATACATTGCCTGGAATTGAATTAGGAATATACTACACTTCCAATACTTTTTTTGTTATCGAAATCGATGAAATCGCTCATTTTTTAATCAAATAGATTGATTGCCTGCTCTAGTCAGGGATCCATCACGATGCACTGGGAGGAAGCTTCACATGTCTCACTGCAGTGATTTAGTCTACAATGCATTGTAATCTACATTGCACTATAGAGAACCTTCGATTTATTTTATAAAATTATTTTTTGAATTAAAGTTTAAAATGCAAAAATCAAGTACAATGGTTCAACTGTGCACTAAGCAGAAACATTAATTTGAACGCCGCCCGGTCTTATCAAAGAACCTACTGTCGCTTTTATACGCTAGGCCATTCTGCTTGTGCGATTATAAAGCTTCTACAATGCACTTGTGATATTAGACTGTATCAGAGTGTTATCGTTGATCAAAATCGGACTGTTCCTTCTTTAATCAGATTTTTTTCGATTATCGATTTTTGATACTTATCGGAGACATTCCGATGCAGAGCGTATCAGACAACGCTGCCAAACACACAAAGAATATTTTTTTTAAAAATCGGTCTAGCCGTTTTCGAGTCCATAGGGAACGATCATAGACACACACACATACACACACAAAGTGCCTTTTATATATAAGAGATATAATGAGAAAGGTGCACGGAGAAATAGAGAAAAGGAACTGAAACTAAGGCAAATTAAGTTTAATGTCGTTCAAAATAATTTAATTTAAGTGATCAAAATAGGATTTAAGCAAGGAAACACTTCAGAGCGAAAGAAAGAAACAAAGAAGAAGAAGAAGAAGAAGAAGAAGAAGAACAACAACAACAACAACAACAACAACAAACCGACAGTTACTGCAAAACTCTTAAAGAAAAAGGCCGAGTAGAAAAAGAGAGATGAAAGATAGAAGTTAAGAATTTGATAATGAAAACGAGAGAGAGAGAGAGAGAGAGAGAGAGAGAGAGAGAGAGAGAGAGAGAGAGAGAGAGAGATGAGGGAGTGAAGTTAGAAGGGGGTTAATGAGCCAACACAAATACAGAACTGAAGGATTAGGGCGAACAACACTAAATTAAATAGTGAGAAATGCTGCAGCGATGATGATGATGATAATGATGATCATGATGATGATGATTGGCCTATTAAAATCATAAACTATGTAAACTATACATGTGAACGTATTTTTAAATATTTTAAACAGTTGTCTATCCTTTTTCAACGAAATATACAGTAGCGTCCAAAACTAAGGGACGAAATTTTAAAACCTAATATTTGTTAGAAATAACAACTATGAAAATCTGAATTTTTGACAACTGGTAGTCGTTATCATCCATAATCTGTATAATTATAAAACTCAAATGACCTTGTAACGAGTGATGTAACCCGCTTTCAGGTTTACGGCACCCGGCTGCGCATGCATGCATAAACATTAACCCGTAACAACGTAAACAAATAAACACAAATCGCTTCTTTTGCAGATTTTGACCTGCACACTGAAATATTAACGTTATTATTTCGAAATTATTATTTAACATGTGGGGGTGTTTTGCAACTATTCTTTATTACAACTATACTGTCGCTATTTTCTTACAATTAAACAACTTGAACCCGTTGACAAACATAAGAACAATTGTAGTAAAGCCAAGACTACTACTACTACTACTACTACTACTACTCTCTATCCGTCCCTTTTCCTTCCTTCCTTCTTTTTTATTTTTTGTTTACATTTCTAGATACAAAACAGTTGTGTGAGAACGGTGAATTTGTTGACACATTTACTAATCTGTTTCAATATTATTTTTATTTTATTTTATTTATTTAGATTTTATTGTTTTGCTTCAGGTTTTATTAATTATTTTTTTTTTAGATTTTAAGTTTCTATAATTTGGTTGAAGGATTCCAATATGGGATTTTCATTCTTATATTTCTCATCGGTAGGTTCATGTACGTTTTTGCTGCTAAATGACTTTTGTTGGCGTTCGATTCGTAGGAAAATCATGTTTAACTTTCGATTTTTGAGCGATTATTCGGAAAAAAAAGGTAACATTGCACGATTAGAGAGGATTTTTTTTTTCATGTTTGAGTGATCGGTCCGTGATTTTTCATTTTAATATACTTTCATAGAAATGATTCTGTTATGTCAAAAAAAAAAACTATTTTCTTTACGTCACAAGTGTCACGCTCATACATGAACTCCATAGCTAATATAACATACTGACCCAACGGGTTACGGGTAGTCTAGTAACCTACTAAAATATGTGAGCAGAAGAAACGTCTTATGCACAACACATAGAAAATAAAACGAAAGAAACGCACAAGTTGACCAAAAGATATTTTATGTAATTCAAAAACAAGAGGCAAACATAGGTAGACACCAAAAGAATACAAGTTCATAATTTAGTGTCCTGGTCATTAGTGTTGCAGTAATAAGTGTCGTGGTCATAAGTATTCTAGATCTTTAGTGTACCCTTTTTTTTTTTGTATATCTGTAATGTGTTTCATTGAGGTTTTGACCCCACCTTAGCACAGAACAGTGACATCCCAGCCTGAAAATTTATGCGTGTTACTGGTACGCAAATAATAAGGTACACTTATGATCGGAACACTAATAACCTGGACACTAATACCATTACAGTAATGACCTTGATCCGATCATGTATTCAGAGACCTTCAGTAATAGGACGAGTTATTGGAATCAGAATCGGGAATCGGAAAAATCAGAACTTTTGGCGTATCAGAATCAGAAAAATATTTGCCAATTTTTCGATGCCAAAAACTATTTTTTCAAGAGTCTTTTTTGTGTTTGTTTAAGGCTTAATTTTCCATTACTGGTACAAATGATAAAACTAGTGGGACCTGTGGAAATTCCACAAGGGACTCATTCATATGTAATAGATTGATATCGGCATTCCGTAGATGCTCAGTATAAATGGAGAGGCTCTAATATTATTGTAGCTCTTTTATTAAAACTGCAAAAGCATATGTCTAAGCTAGCAGGGACGCCTGGCGTAGCCCGGTCATAAAGTACGCTTAAATATGATATTTTAATTCTTGCAGATTTCGTATATATTATTATAGAGTTAATGTTCTGTCGATTTTTATAAATTATAAAGTTGCAATTTCAAAAATAAAAAAATATATCTATATGACTTGAGTGCATCAGTATGAATTGAAACAGAAACCAAAACTTATGAAAAAAAAAAAAAAAAAATATATATATATATATATATATATATATATATATATATATATATATATATATATATGTATAACTTGAGTTCCTTGTGCTATAATCAGTACCGAAACCAAAACGTATGAAAAATTCTTAATAAAATTCTTTATAAAAAAAAAAAAAATAAATTACTGGAGCTATAAATGAAACCGAAACCAAAACTTATGAAGAATTCTTGGTAAAATTATTTGTGACAAAAAATGGAAGTCCATAACACTTAAACGACAGTCACTCGGATGTAAATGTGACACACAAAATAAATAACACACACGCTATCCTATTAATATATAGACAATTATTTATGTGTTTTAAACAAGTTAAAACTAAAAGGGTATTTTTACGTTTTCAAAAAATACATGCTCTCCCCCCTCAAAAAAAAAAAATTATATCTCAATATCAAAATGTCTTAAAAGAATTGGAATCGGAATCGGTAATTGTATCGGAATCAAGAAAAATATTAAAATCATTCCATTACTAGTAAGCATGCAAAGGTTGGGGTACAACTCTGCAACTCTAGCTTAATCTAGAAAGTTCTTAATCTATCTAAATACCTATATGGTTGTTTTTTTTTATCTCTCTGATATTGATATTAAAGCCTACTTTTTCTATTTAAAAATTATTAAAACGAACTTCTTAATATACTCAGTAATGGATATGCGAGCGACTACATGAAGGTTAATTAATTTGCACATATTTAAAAAAATAACAAGCGTTAATTAACTACATATCCATTTTTTCTGCCTTCTTTCTTTCATTTCACTATTATGCTGAATTCTATTTATGCATAGTTTCTACATTCTGAATAATTGTGAAGAATTTAAGATAAAAACGTTCTTACACAAGGAAATATTTTTATAAACAACTATATCGTGTATACACACAAACACACACACACACACGCACACACACATATATATATATTTTTATTTATTTATCATTTTTAAAACAGTATTTATTTATTTATTTATGTTTAGAAAATAAAACAAAAGAACCACACAAGTTGACCAAAAGATATTTTATGTAATTTTAAAACAAGAGGCAAACATAGGTAGACATCAAAAGAATACAAGTTCATAATTAAGTGTCCTGGTCATTAGTGTGGCAGTAATAAGTGCCGTGGTCATAAGTATTCTAGATCTTTAGTGTACCCTTTCTTTTGTATATCTGTAATGTGTTTCATGATAAATAGATAAAAATGTTATATACGTCCAAACAAATAAAAAAGGGTGACTTTCTAAGTAAATAAAAAAAAAATGAGCTTCGAGGGGGAGCCAATATTAACCGTATGTATCGCTTGAAAAAACAACAATAACAAAATCTATATATATATATATATATATATATATATATATATATATAAATGACCTTGTGTGTGTGTGTGTGTGTGTGTGTGTGTGTGTGTGTGCAAAAAGTTTCTACCAAACTTCTCTCTGAATATTTGGTCTACAGTGCTGAAATTTGATATATCAGATATTTGTATCTGTAGAACACTTTCGATTAGGTTTTTAGCTGGTAAAGTAGCTGCTGAGGAATCAAAATTTAGTACACGTATGGATTAAGCTCATACACTAACATATAAGGCTGGAGAGCTCTGTGTTGTGGTTCGATTCTAGCTGATGGCACACATCATTTTTTTTTTTTTTTTACTTTTAAAATCACTACTACATATTGAGTATGATATAATAATCGATAGAGAATTGGCTCTATAATAATAAATACGAAATCTGCATGAATTTAATTATTTTTACAACCGGGCAACGTCGTACGGCCTGCTAGTAAGAAATGTAGTCATAGAACTTAGTTAAGGGAGATAATTTGATACAGGATTGTATTTAATCAAGGATGATAATAGCCAACTAGTTAAGTAACCTATGATATTAAATAACTACATATTTAAGGATCGAATGTTTTCAGTGAGTAAACGTGCGTTTAAAGTTATTTCTATATTTTTGTATTTTTGAAAATATCAGCGTTGCTCATATAATACACGCTACTCAGAAGCTTTTAAAAGTCTTAATCTTGCTTTGTCTTAAAACATGCATAACTTTGAACAGAACACTTATCCTCTTTGCTAAAATCTTCATCATAATTTTCAGTATCGATGCATCGTCTTACAGCCTCATCCGTTCCCCTCATCCCGATTCTGTCAGAGGATAAATTCCAATCTTATTCATTGTCATCATCAGTGATAATCTGCTGCTTATTATTTCCACGCATTGTGTATACTTACAACAAATTCCAATGTTCCTGTGCAAACGGATTACGCAACGCCATTCGAGTTCATATTTAAGCTCATCCAGGATTCTGCTTTAACAATGACGGCTAAACAATGCGGTTGCATTGGAAGATTTGGAAATTCTATAAATGACTGCAAACTTTCTGTTGGAATTTTATAGACACAAATTTCCCAAGTAGCATTGTGGGATTGACTTTTGCTATAGCATACAATTCCCAACATAAGTAAACATATGTGGTAACTCAGTATCTCTTTTTGTATTATATATACATAGTTTTATCATGGTTGGGGTTATTAGCTATTATTATCATTATCATTATTATTTGTACTCACTAGGAGTTCTCACACTGGTTATCATAAGAGATTACTCACTAATAATAATTCGTAGTGTTCTCTAGAGTCTGTGACAAAAAATCACTCAAATTTCCAATACTCTTCAATCTTTTCAATAACCTTTGCAATTGACTTTGTGTTATCGCAACAGTCGCTTACCATTGGTTTCTTGCTTGTAACTATTGTTTTTTTTTTACTGGGATTCCAGTAGCAATAAGCTCCCAGTGGCCACAGTACTCTCCACTCACTTCTGGTTAATTATTTCATTGTTATTATTATCATTATTTTTAATATTATAATGATTAGTATCATTATTATTATTTGTACTAACTCGAGGTTCTCATACAGGTCATTATCAGAGATTGTTCAATGATAATAACTGACAGTGTTCCCTGGAGTCTGAATGACAGCAAGTCTCTATTGATTTCCAGTACTCTTCTTCTTCTTCTTCTTCTTCTTCTTCTTCTTCTTCTTCTTATTATTATTATTATTATTATTATTATTATTATTATTATTATTTCATAGTAGTGTCAACTTTTGGATGTTTCAGGTTAGATTTCTTTTTCTTGAACATGAGGTCAATTCCTTTACCTTAAGGCAATCCAGCTATACCCTAACACTTTCACCGTTTCTAACAGACAGGTCTTTTGCAAACTTGGAAAAGAAATTGTCTCGTCAATCTGATTAAGCCATTTATGGTAGCTTTTCGTTATGATCCCAAGCGCTCCAATTACAATGGGAAGCACCTGGACATCTTTAGACTTCCATAGTTTAACTAATTCCCTTTTCAGATCTTGATATTTGTTTATGTTTTTCTTTTGTATTCTGATATCAAAATGTCAGGCTATGTCAATGATTGAGCAAGTTCTCTTCTTTTTGTTTAGAAAAATTCTATAAAGTTTGAAGTGTTCAAGGACCTTATCAGTTTGTGTGAACATGTCCCTCAAACGTTTGACATTGTCGTTTTCCTGTACCATTTCTGGTTTATGCTCATACCATTTCTCATTGTGGTCTGATTCATAGCGTTTGCGCTGTAGGACGTGAGTGACTTTGTTGTGACTCCATTTTCTATAATGATGTTGAGCTAAGATAAGGGATTCTGATATGTTAATGTTTCTTCCCTTTCATTACACGGTCTGCACATCGCTAGTTCTGCAGTTTTATCAATGTAGTGTTCAATGAACAAAATATTATTATTAACTCACTAAAAGTTTTCACAAAGGCCATCAAAGATTTCTTTTTGAGAACAACCTATTGTGTTCCCTGAACTCAACAAGTTTCACTAGATTTCCAGTGCTCTCCACCTATTTCAATAACCTTTGCAAATTAATTTGTCTTATCGCAACAGCTGTTTATCATTGATCTTTTGTTGGAAGTGACCATTGATGAAATTTAGATGGCAATAAGCTTTCCCAAGGTCTCAGTTCTCTTTGCTCTCATCCAGTTGAGGTCTGGTTAGTGCTTTCTCTCCTCGGTCTTTCCATCCTCCTTGACCCTCTTCAACTCTTTGATGTTGTACCAGTTGATCTTTTAGGGAGTTAACTTACAATTATCTGTTTCAGTTTTTTTGATTTCATGTGGTGTTTCTTTGTTTTATTTTTTAACAGTTTCCATATGTCCAGTTGACGTCTGTTGCTCATGTACATTAGTTTCTGCATTCAAGGGGTTTCCTTAATATTTCAACCGTTTCCATTATTGCTATCCATTGTATTTTTTTCAGCCATCCTTCTGATTCCAATCTTTCAAAGTTTTTTCGGGATTCTTCCTAATGGTCTTATCTTGACTTTCTTCATCTTCCATATCTCTTGGAGCTCTCTGACCAATTCCATGTATTTGGTCAGCTTCTTTGTTTCCTTGATATTCTTTTTTCTATTTTTGACTTCTTTCAGGATTTTTTCGTCTATGCATTGTAGATCATGTGTTCCTCTTTTTCCTTTTTCGGCATTCTTTCTGTTCCTCAGGAAGTAGTCCACAATTATTAAGGGACTGGTAAATTTCTTCTCTTAATTGTGCTTTTTTCCGCATGTTAAGTAAGCATGTTTATGGGCCTGTACTTGCTGGGGGGGGGGGCTTTTCCATGTTTCTTTTGTATCAATATGTTTGGTTATTTGATTGTTTTGTTTTGTTTTACGGCATATCAACCCTTTTTTGGGTTATTTAATGCAGAATCCGGTTATTTTGGAAATAGTATTCACATTGCATCCAGTTATTTTGTAGACGGTTTTTATTCTTCAAGCTTTTTCTATCTTCAATCGCTAGTTTGTAGTAATTTGGTTTGGTTATTTTATCGTGGATTTTATCGTTTTTGTTCTCTGCCCTGCTAAACATGAATATCTTCAGACAGCCTGATCTGGTAGCACCAGTGTACCAGTGTGGTTATCCCTTTTGTCATTATTGGCTCACAAGGAGCTTTTACGCAGGTTATCAAAGATCTCTCCTTAAAAACAGTCTGCGGTGTTCCCTAGAAGCTGAGTGACAATAAGTTTTCTCAGATTTTGAGTACTCTCCACCTCTTTCGATAGTATTTGCCAATAAATTTGCATTATCGCAACAGCTGCTTGCCATTGATTTCTCGTTGGCAGTGGTCTTCACTGGAATTTGAGTGGAAATAAGCCTCCCCAAGGTCCCAGTTCTCTTTGCACTTATCCAGTGGAGATATGGTCAGTGCTCTCTCTCCTCAGTCTTTCCGTCCTCCTTGACACTACTTGGTTGTTTGGTCTCTTTCTTTTTTTTTGAGGGAGGCAGGGTCACTGATGTGGTAATGGGGGGGGATAGAGAACTTATAGATATGCAGCTTCAATGTTCTCGGTTCCATATGGCATTTCATGTTTTGCCTCTGCAGCAGTTTGTCTGGTCTATGCTTGTAGCTCATGTGTGTTAGTCTCCACATTAAAGGGTTTTCCTTAATATTTCAGCTGTTTTTATTATTCTTGTTTGTTGTATTTTGCCAGTGATTCCTCTGATTTCAATTTCTTCCATTCTTTTTCAGAATTGTTCCTAGTGCTCCTACAATTATAGGTATTATTTTGATTTTCTTCATTTTCCATACCCCTTTCAGTTCTCTGGCTAGCCCTGTGTATTTGCTCTGTTTCTCTTTTTCTTTAATATTCCCATTGTAGTCAGCTGGAACAGCAAAGTTGATGATTTGACAGGATTTTTCTTCCTTGTTAATTATTACAACATCCGGTCTTCTTGCTTGAATGGGTTTATCAGTTTGTATGTCCTTGTCCTATAGGATTTTGTGATTCTCGTTTTCAAATACTGTTGCCGGCGTATGTTTGTACCACTTGTCTGTGCGTTCAAGATGCAGTTGTTTGCATAATTCCCAGTGTACTGCCCTTCTCACTTGATCGTGTTTGTTGTTGTGTTCGTTTTGAGCTAGTTTGCTGCATTCACTTACTATATGGTTTATCGTTTCGTCTCTTTGTCAACAGAGTCTGCATTCGCTGTTTTCTTGTGTTTTGTCGATCTTTGCTTTGATGTGGTTGGTTCTTATCGAGTTATCTTGTGCTGCGGTTGTTATTAAGGATTCAGTTTCTCGGCTTATGTGTCCTTTTCGCATCCATGCCCAAGTGTTTTCGTTATTCTTATCCTTTGTCATTCTAATGAATCTTCCATGTAGTTGCTTTTCTGCCCATTTGTCTTTTCTTGTATTATTATTATTATTTTTATTATTATTATTAATATTATTATTATTATTATTATTATGGTTTTGTTTTTTGTTATTATTATCATTATTTATTTATTTATTTTAATTAGTCTGTAAAGAGAGAAGTCACCCTCTATCGTTAGTAGAGGAATAATGTGCAATGGTCGCTTTTTCCTCCGGCCAAGAATGAATACATGAATACAATTACAATTTACAATCTGTATAAATTTATTTACAGTAATTGTTGCGAGAGTAATGAGAAACAGTTCAATACCGAAGAAGTGCAAGAAAACATTACTTAAGTTTCTTTGCAGGAGTGCGAATGTCTTTTGTCTGTGTGCAAAGCAAAAGAGTAGTTTTGACGCTTCTGCATGGTTTCTTGTCCAAGAGAAAAGAGGGCGAGTAATACGAAGTGGAAGTGGATGTGAGATGTCAACGTCACCTTGCGGCAAAGAATGGTATTGCCAGAATTAAAGGGCGATGATTAGGTTTACCTCAATGCCACAAGTTTGTATCCGTGTGTTCACTTGTATGTGAAACTCGGTTCCGGCAAGTCTCTAATTTAATTTTAATTCCTTTTATTTCCATACAAACGTAAGAGGAAACAAATCCTACAGGATGGAACGATAAAATTGTCGCCCCTAGAAAAGACATGATTCCATTTCCGTTCCATAAAAACCGGTTCTCTACATTTGTTGCAGACTACCTACTCGTTGATCAGTTGTGTGAAAATCCCAAGAACAATAGGAACCTTCTATCATGTCTAAATGACACAGACAACAGGAACATTGCCAGTACCTTCAAAATGCAAATACGGATAGTTCAACGTTTGAGGGCATAGCTTAATGCATAAGACGACCCATAGTTATTGTCTTTGGTGTTTTTACAAGTGAGGGCCACATCATGCCACCTCACACTTGCGGCATCAAAGTGAACCTGAATGTGCTAAGGAGTGTAGTGATCCTCTGGTGCAATCAGGTGGTCGCTGGCAGACCTTGATTGTGGCAGCAGGACTCGCTGTCGGTCCACAAGTCCAAAGAGACCCAGGATTGGCTTCAGAAGTGCTACGATTTTCTATCCTTCTCTCACTGGTCTCTTCCTCTCCCAACCTGAACCCGCTCGACTACTTCGTTTGGTCATACATCGAGAACATCACCAACATGACCTCCCACAACAGCAAAGCCAGACTAATCGCTGCCATCCACCAAGTATTTGCTAAGCTCCCGCCAGCGCTTGTGGCAAAGGCATGTTCCCAGTTTCAGACCCGTATTAAGCGGTGATTGAGGCTGAAGGTGGCTACATTGAATAGATGTCAGATCTACTACATAATCAAGTTACCTGAATTGATTTTTTTTTCAATAAGAGTTATAAAACTGTACTGTTGTTTTCTTTAGAGCGACAAGTTACCGTTCTACCCTGTGTTACAGAAAAAAATGTTGTCCCTTTCCATGTAAATAAGAATAACATTAGATAAGTGAAAATGAGATTAGGATAAGCCGAGACTCGAACCTTGTAAGCTGGGTTAAAAAATAGAATGTTAGAAATCGAAATATTAAAAAGGCTTATTGTTAAATTCAGTTATCAATAGTTAGTATTGTTTATATCGTAAAAAGAATTGATTGGTCATTCTTTTACAAAACTGAATATTAAAAATGTCAGCTAAAAAGAATGAACAATACAAATTAAAAATTTATTGTTAAAAAATAGCTTAGGTTAAAAAATGTTAGGAGAGAATTCTTTGTTGTCAAAAGTGTGTTAGAAAAAACGTGTGCGTAGCCACGTGAATTGGTCACGTTTTGTAACCACACTTCTGATGTCATAGCAAAAGGAGGATTCTCGATATAAGAGCTAGAGTTAGTCAGATTAAGGCAGTTGAGGCAGAACAGTTGAGCCTGCTAGTCAGTCAGAGAGAGAGAGAGAGAGAGAGAGAGAGAGAGAGAGAGAGAGTTGGAGTCAGAGTCCTTTGGAAGCGAAGGAAAGAACATTAAACCATGTAGATCCCAAATTTGAATTCCTGCCGTCATCAGCATTGGACCGATCCAATGAATAAAGTATCATCTTTGTGTTTTGTAAAATTGTTGTCATGTGTCATCATTCAACACCAAAAAGGTAATGTGTTAAACATCTTATAACGAACTTTGTGTAACCCTTCCAAGAATATGTATCTGTCCGCCTTGCTAATATATGTTATAAGAATCCACAAAACTGTATAAATGTCGTCTCTCTCTCCCCCTCTCATCATCATCATCATCATCATCATCATCATCATCATCATCATCATCATATCTCTTTTAATATGCACCCTGCGTAACACCCTGTAGTAATGTTATTCCTTGAAAATTACATAAAAGTCAAGTCTAGCGTTTTGTGTGTGTGTGTGTGTGTGTGTGTGTTGGTGTATGTGTGTTTAATTGCGATATAACCTCCCTCCACCAGAATCCCCTCCCATTTTTTATTTATTATGTGCCACCCCACTACTTCCCTCGCATTTCCTACAAATTAAGACATCCGGCCTGTTTAACTTATAATCTATCTTTGAACAAACTCCAAATCAGACAAGACCTACACTAAACATACATTCTCAACCCTTAGACGATGTATTTAAAATATTATTTTTAATTTGATCATGTGACCTTTTAGTTTGTAATATAGTTTTGTCTTCTACCTCTTTATTCAATCTTAACAATTTTTAAAAAAAAAGACTAACTTCATTTTCCTGAAGAGATTAGCGTTTTGATGGATACTGATCAAACACAGTTATGGCGGTCTCGATCTTATATATATATATATATATGTATATATATATATATATATATATATATATATATATATATATATATATATATATATATATATAAGCTGAACGTATGTGTGTGTGTGTATGGTCACGAATAGGCTCCTATATGGTTGACTAGTATAAAAGATTGATCACATATAATGATAGAAGATGTATCGAGACACAGGAATGGGTATGTTTGATCTAGCATAATATGTCACAAAGTTTAACAAGGTTTTTTTAATATAGATCCACAGAATATTGTGATAAGTGTTTCAGTGTGAACAGGTATGGTATAATAAATTATGGGGTTTATCTATTTTGTTTTTACTTTCATCATATTTTGCTTTGGTTTTGACACTCCCAAATTCGAAGCTATCTCATTACAGCCCTTCCTGTTCATAACCTATCATACTTTCATAAATCAGAGTCCATTTTCTGTAGGCTGTTTTTGAACCCAGTCAACGACGGGTACTTTTGCTAGTATATATATATATATATATATATATATATATATATATATATATATATATATATATATTGTGTGTGTGTGTGTGTGTGTGACGCTATTCCATTTCGGAAACGAAAAAAGACCTTGGAAATTCAAAAAAGACAGGGTGAGGGGGCTTGCGTTGTTAAAGAATGGGGGATTTTTAATAACATCATATAGGCGTTAATATATTTTTAAAAAGATATACTAACGGCTATATGACGTTATTAAAAATCTCCCTCTCTTTTACAACGCAGACCCCCTCCCCTTTTTTGAATTTCCTATGTCTTTTTCCGTTTCTGAAATGGAATAGCGTCACACTTTTCACAAGAAAATTTTCAAACATTTGTACTGGTGTTTTTGTTTTCTTAATTTCATTCATCCAGAGGAAGTCTCGAAATAAAAACGAAACGTTGATAAACACATAACATATTTATTTCTCTATTTCGTCGGAATACCATTTCCATTATTCTCATTGTGTGTGTGTGTGTGTGTGTGTGTGTGTGTGTGTGTGTGTGTGTGTGTGTGTGTGTGTGACTTTGTTTGTATGGGGAAAGATCTTTACCAAACTCCTCTGTCAATTTTTGGTCTACTGAGTTGAAAGTTGATATATAGGGAATTTGAACCTGTAGAACAAATTCAATTTGGTTTATAGTCGGTACAAATAACTGCCAACGGTTCAAAATTAAAAAAAAAAAAGAATTTTGTAGGCGTAAATCGATTTAAAGTGCTATTTTACATATGCATAACTATGCATTTAAAAGTGAATCTACCTTATTTTCGAACATTTTATATGCGTATAGACGTGGCTCAGATGGTCACGAATAAGGCTGGAGAACTATATGTCTTGGTTTCGATTGTAGCTGATGGCATTCAAGTCATATTTCTTTTTTACTTTGGAAATCACTACCATATATTAGGTACAATATAATAATCAATAGAGAATTGACACTATATTAATAAATACGATATCTGCATAAATTATCATATTTAACCGTATTTTACGATCGGGCAACGCCAGGTGACCTATATATATATATATATTTCTGTGGAAATATATTTTCTAATAATATATACGAATCCTTATTTAAGAAGCTCAGTGTCATTACAGAGCAATATAGTTAATAAATGACAAAATACTATATTCCAATATTTGCAATGTTGGCCATCTTATCATTTATTCCTTTAATTCAGTTGACATTTACAATTCTTGACAGTATCTGTTTCGTAGCACAAAATCAATCACTTAATTATTATACCAATCAGTGAATCTATTGTGCTCTTAACTCATCAGAAGAAATAGCACCAATTAATCCGTCAAAAGTGCGTTTTGACATGATTAAAATCCTAAAATTGGAAGAGAAACTGATTGAAGAGACAGATTGATTGTTGCTATTTCTTCTGATGAGTTAAGGGCAAAATAGATTCACTGATTGATATAATAATTACGTGATTGATTTTGCGCTACGAAACAGATACTGTCAAGAATTGTAAATGTCAACTGAATTAAAGGAATATGTTATCAGCTGGTCAACATCATGAACTTTGGAATATAGACTTTTGTCATGTAATCACTATATATATATATATATATATATATATATATATATATATATATATAGAGAGAGAGAGAGAGAGAGATAGAGATAGATATAGATATAGATATTACTAGCAAAAGTACCCGTCGGTGACTGGGTTCAAAAACAGCCTACAGAAAATGGGCTCTGATTTATTAAAGTATGACAGGTTATGAACAGGAAGGGTTGTAAAGAGATAGCTTCGAATTTGGGGGGATCAAAACCAAAGCAAAATATGATGAAAGTAAAAATAAAATAGATAAACCCCATAATTTATTATACCATACCTGTTCACACTGAAACATCACAATATTCTGTGGATCTATATTAAAAAACCTTGTTAAACTTCGTGACATATTTCCATTCTATTGAGGTCAGGCGCGAACGAACACCCAATAATTTTATTATACCATATTTCTTCAAACAGAACCATAATTATCAACATATACTTACGCAGATAGATATGAAAAGTCTTTATTAAAGTCTGTGCCTATTTCCATTCTATGGAGGCCAGGCGTGTAAGCAGACCCCACAATTTTATTATACCATCCCTATTTAAGTTAAAACATACTTATCAAAGTATTCTTATGTACATCTATATCAAAAACACTTGCAAACGTTTTTTTAAATTTATAAAATTTTTTATTTCCATACTTTGTGGAGCAGGCGCAAACGCAGACCCCACAATTTTAATGAATCATCATTATGCCAGATCAAACATACCCATTTCTGTGTCTCGATACATCTTCTATCATTATGTGTAATCAGTTTTTTTTTTTAAATAGTCAACCATATAGGAGCCTATTCGTGAACACACACACAAACACACACACACACATTCAGCTTTATATTATAGATATAAAGAATGCACATGAAATAGGTAATAACATTGATAAATCTTTCTACATCCAACTGTTTGGTTAAAATAAATTCCATTCTACATTTAACTTCTCCACGATGTTTATGCCATGAATGTTCAATGATATGCGGGAACACTTTAGTTATCGTCTTCTCAGTAAGAGGTAAAATCTTGAATCGGTATCACACATACTGGATTATAACTACCTTAAATTTTTTTATCTGTGCTGTTGTAATGAAGCCACTAAGGAAAGAGGAAAAAAGTATGTAGTGGTGACAACGACTTTTAAGCAGAATCATTTTAACGAATTAGTGGCATGGCAGGGACTTTTAAACAAGATCCAATCCGAACTTTTAAGATTTTCAGATGGCCGTATACAGACTCACAAATTACACGCATAACAGCTGGTTACACCTGCAGATTAAGCAACTAATTGAACATGTCGTTTGCTTAGAAAATACGTTTCAGGTGGCTTTGTATGGAAACGACCGGTAATAAATGTGTTTTCTTTCAACCGAACAAAAGACAAACTTGTGTCGAATTTCATTTCTTTTGTTTCTTTTGCAAAACCCTACATAAAAAGTATGGACGATAATTGGAAACTGTTAGAAAGGTTGTACTATTTTACACTGTTATTTCAAAGGTAAGGTCTCCAAAAATAATCGCCAGACTATTATTAAATGAAAGAGAACAATCACACTCAAAATCAAATAAAGTCAAGAGAGAAATGTGTCAGAATTAATAAAATCCTTATTGCTTCCTCCATGTTTTCCTTGGCTTTTCCCTCTAAACTAAATCTCTTACCTCTATTGTTCTACATCTACTTACGCAAAATTTTCATCCAATCTTTGAATGTGGTTACACCAATGACACCTTCTATTGTGCACCCCGCCTCAATTTTACTTCCATTCATACATCACACTGTATATATACGCCTGATAGATTCTTCTGTTCATCGACAATGGTAACACTCCGCTGGTCAGTAATGGCAAAAGTTCACTGAACTTAATCCACTCAATCACACTAATACCTGCTCCTCCATGTGCCTTAATACTATTACGAAGGTAACATAAATTTTGAACAACATAAATAACTTTTATACCACTTGTATTGATCGGACTATTGTTCACATCTTGACTGTTGTTTGTGCAACATTTCGGTCAGATTGGTCTTCAACCTTCTTCAAACTAACTCAACGAATACGAAAATATATACGAAGCCAGTAGCTTTTCTATTTTCTTTCCTAAACAACAACCAACATGTCCGAAGATGGTCGAAGGTCAATCCGACCGAAATGTTGTACAAATAACACTCAAGATGAGAACAATAGTCTGATCAATACAAGTAACATAAACAATCAGCCGTCATCTAAAAAAATCAGAACTTAAATAAATAACTTTGTCATCCAAAAAATAACAAAATGAGAGTATTTGATGATTGAATTATTGTATAAATTTGTGTGTATGCCAGTTAAAATATGAGCCAATAACTTCGTGCAACATAGCGCAGATGCACATATGTAAATGCATGCAGAATGGTATCACCGGGAAAGAAAAATAGGCTACAAAAAAGTGAACGATCTGGACAACGCTCGAGAAGACGATTACTTGAGGGAGGCCACAGCAGTAAGGAGAGAATGAGGAAATAAATGTTGCTACAAAGAACAAGCGAGTTGGAGTTATTTCCCTTTCTTTGTATTGGTCTCATTTGCGATTGAAACGTCAAACAACGTGCGTGCGTTAATTCCCGGACAACGTTACATCCGGGATATAGCTATAATCACATTGACACACTAGTTCCTGTGAGATCACTGAAACTAAGCAACGTTGAATAGCCGCATTGTTTTCCTAATTTAGAATTTAGAAAATCCCTTCAAATTTAAATGTTACAAAAGTTTCTTCAAATTTAAATGTTACAAAAATCTCTTCAAATTTAAATATTACAAAAATCTCTTCAAATTTAAACATTACAAAAATGTCATCAAATTTAAATGCTACAAAAATCTCATCAAATTTAAATGTTACAAAAATCTTATTAAATTTAAACATTACAAAAATGTCATCAAATTTAAATGCTACAAAAATCTCATCAAATTTAAATGTTACAAAAATCTTATTAAATTTAAATCTTACAAAAATCTTATTAAATTTAAATGTTACAAAAATCTTATCAAATATTAAACGTTACAAAATCTCTTCAAATTTAAATGTTACAAAAATCTCTTTAAATTTAAATGTTACAAGGTCTTTTAAAATTTAAATGTTACAAAAGTCTCTTAAAATTTTAATGTTACAAAAATCTCCTCAAACTTTAATCAATTTACAAATCAATCCTACCCAAAATGACCTAACAACGGTTGACATCCTGTAAAATCCAAAAACAGTCACAGAAAGATGGCAGCGGCAAAGTGGTTAACGACACGAACTGACAACCTATGCGTGTAAAGTTCGAATCCAGTTTGTGCCACAGAAACGTTTTCACTTAGGTATGTTGGCAACCTACCCGTGGTCTCTCATGTAAGTAAATAATGTTTTCCCAGAAAGAATTCTAACTAAAAAGATATCGGAAAAACGAATGCTAACAAAAATCTTATTCATTCAAAAAATGAATGAACGATGCTCAATAACAGAGAGGTGATGGTGGCTCAACGGTTAAACAATATTTAAATTGAAACAATATTTAAATTTAAACAAAATTTAAATTTAAACAAAATTTAAATTAAACATAATTTAAATTTAAACAAAATTAAATTTAAACAAAATTTAAATTTAAATAAAATTTAAATTTAAACAAAATTTGAATTTAAACAAAATTTAAATTTAAACAAAATTATGACCTAATTGTTAGAGTGATATCCTCTTTATTTACCAACAAAAAAGAAAAAAAAGCATTGCTAAATATATTGCTGCTTATGCACTTATGTTTCCGTGTTATTAGTGAAAATCATATTTTAAGGTTAAATTTGAGTATTTTATTTATTTGTTAGGCGAAAATACAGAATAGCTACAAAACTCCCCACTCACCATGCTAAGAATGGCTTTCTAAATAATAACGTAATTATTTTAGCACAGTAACATAAATGCATAACTACCAAAATATTAATGGAAATTTAAGGTCATTAAATAACATGTTCTCTCATCTTTGTTTTTGTTTTTTATACACATTACAAATGGACACTCTTCCATATATGGTCTTAATATCCTAATCGATTAACCTATGACCTATAATTGTATAGAAACACTTTGCAGGTAAAATTATTGCATTATTATTGTTATTTATTTATTTTCTGATTTTTTTTTTTTTTTGATAAGTTACAACTTGACACTCTTCCATATATGGTCTTAATATCCTAATCGAGTAACCTATTACCTATACTTGTATAGAAACACTTTGCAGGTAAAATTATTGTATTATTATTAGTTTTTTTTTTTTTTTGGTAAGTTATCTCCCCTGGTTCAAGAACTCGCAAGGAGAAAAAGAGCGATATTTTTTTTTTAATAAGGACACTAATTTTTAAATATGGTAAGAATATAGAACTTTATTTTCCAGTTATTGATTACTCACCACGTCGTACTGAACTGGATTAATACGTGTAACGAAATGGGAACCTATGAAGGTAAGCTGTTAAAGTTTGAAACCTTTTCTTTTACCACGGACTGACAATCTAGGTGTCTCAAGTTCGAATTCATTTTTTATTTCCAACTAGTGCTACTTGACTATTCGACAGAAGAAGATCAATACTTTGATATATGGTCTTAATACAATGAGCTATACTCAAGATGTATTCCTACAGCCTTAGTCATTTAGAATTGTAGACATTCTATAGAGGATAACCTCTATTTGTGGTTGTCAGTAAGCAAACCTTGAGTTTTGGGAGTTTCTTTGATCACCACCACCACCACACATATAGCACCTGGTATTAGGTTGGTGCAAAAATAATGTCTTTTTTTTATGTTCAACTTCAAATGATCATAATTCCTTTCATAATAAACTTTATTAATCGAAATAAAAACCATTAGAATCAACACATTTTTGCCAATGAGAAACAAGTTTATTTATCCCATTAGTATAGAAATCCGGAGTTCTGGAATCGATGAAGTCATTGAAGGCTGATTCGGCATCATCTTGACTTTTGAAGCATTTTTTACAGTTGTTGAGATGCTTGAAAAAGTGATAATCGGTGGGCGAGAGGTTTGGTGAATATGGCGGATGAGGAAGAGTCTCGTAGCCCAATTCGTTCAGCTTCTGCAGGGTCAGATGGGTACCATCCGGGCGAGTGTTGTGATGGAGGAGAATTGGTCCCTTCATATTGACCAATCTCGGCCACATACGTTGGAGTTTCTGGTGCATCTCGTCAATTTGTCAGCAGTACTTCTCCCCTGTAATCGTTTCGCCCGGATTTAAGAAACTGATGGGTGAGAGCGGTCATAAATCATCAAACTGTCACCATAACCGGTTTTTTTGTTTTTTTTTTAATTTCGGCTTTGTGAAGTGTTGTGGAGCTTCTACGGCATCCAACAACTGTGCCGAATGTTGCCGGTTGTCGTGTAACATCCACTTCTCATCACCCCTCACAATTTGCTCGAGAAATGAGTCGTTTTTGTTGCGCAGAAGGAACCTCAAAACGACGATTTAAAAAAAAAAATTATCGTTCAATTCATGCGGCACCCATTTATCGAACTTCTTTTTACTTCTCTGTTTGATTTAAATAGCGAATGATTGTTGAGTAGTAAACTTCGAGTTCAACAGCAACTTCATGTGTGATTTTGCGAGGATCAGCTTCAATTAAGGCTTTCAAATGTTCATTATCAACCGCAGTCGGCCGGCCATGACCATCTTCATCTTCGAGTTTCTCGTTGCCATTGCAAAATTTCTTGAACTACCGTTGTGCCACACGTTCGTTAATAGTTCCCGGGCCAAATGCATCATTGATATCACGAACTGTCTCAGCAGCGTTTCGGCTTAATTTGAACTGGAACAAGAAAATCATGCGGATTTGAATTTTGTCCATGCTGTCGAAAAGTCTGCAAAAAATGAATGAAGAGATTGAGAACGGTAACGAATAACACTATCGAAAGACGCGCTTTAAAATGATATATAACATGGCTATATATATATATATATATATATATATATATATATATATATATATAAGCTGGATGTGTGTGTGTGTGTCTGGTCACGAATAGGCTCCTATATGGTTGACTATTTAAAAAAACTGATTACATATAATGATAGATGTATCGAGACACAGCAATGGTTATGTTTGATCTGGCAGAACGGGGGTTCATTAAAATTGTGGGGTCTGCGTTCGCGCCTGGTCCACAAAGTATGGAAATAAAAAAAAAAAACGTTTGCAGGTGTTCTTTTATATAGATGTACATAAGAATACTTTGATAAGTATGTTTTAACTTAAATAGGAATTTAACCTATTTCCAAATAGTCACCCACTTAGTTCTGACTCAACATCACCTAACTTCCATAATCTAATGGAAACCGCTGTGCCAACATAAATATAGCCACGTAGTGACATATATGAAACAGTTTACAGGTAAAATTATTGCATTATTATTTTTACTAAGTTGTCTCCCCTAGTTCAAGAACTCTCAGAAAAAAAAAAAAACGAGTTTTCTAATAAAGATACTAGTTTTAAATATGGTGGGTATACGAAACGTTTTTTTTTTTTTTTTAGTTTCTTGTTCACCACGTCGTACCGAAGTTGATTAATATGTGTAATGAAATGGGAATCTTTGAAGGTAAACTGTTGCATTTTGAAACCTTTTCTTTTATTACTGTTTAGTAATTTCATGAAAAATGTTTTAACAATTTCTGTTCACTTCGATTTGTTATTGATTTCGACTAACATTGGCTTGTTGATATTATACAGATCGTTTATGTCCGAACACAGAATATAAGTTCTGTTAAAAAAAAATCTTGAATATGATTTTAAGGTGCTAGTGCACTTACTGATCCGCGATATTTTTTAAATCGTATTTCCAAGTTTAATTAAGGTTTTGATATGTTTTTTTTTTATTCATTCAATTGTAAGGTTAAAGTATAGAATAGTTGTAAAACACCTTCCCTTCCCCATATTAAGAATGGCTTTTTAAAAAATAACGTTATTATTTCAGCACGGAACAATAAGGGCACTAGTACCGATATTAATCATTCATAATACAAATACTTGTACAGTTTAATCAAGACATTAAAAAATGAAAATATCGAAAAAAAAAAAAAGTTTAAATTGTACGTATCCGTTATGGAATTAAGTTCTCCGAAAAAAAAAATCACTTAATTTCATCAAGTAGTTTTTGTTTTACAGCGAAAAAACAATTTATGATACCGAGCAAAAGGTTCGATTTTTAGCAGGAAAACCGGGTTTGTATTACTGTACACATAGATTCGAAAAAGTTGTCAAAAAACAAATATAGAACAAATAAATGTTATCAAAGGCAAGATAAGTTACTTTTCTACCTAACTGGATATATTTTTTGTGTTTTTATTCAGTGTAACATGTTTATTCAGCTCGAAAAACATGCAGTGTTTACCGATGTATTGGAAAATTCAAAATGGCAGCCGACTCTCTCTCGGAGAGGGTACGTTTGGGAAGAGGTATTATAAATAATAAACTAGACAAAATACTGTTAGAAATTCGCTCAATATATGTTACCGTGACATAAGTTGACATGTATTCGGTTGTTTTCTAACATTATTTTGTCTAGTTTATTATTTATAACACCTTTTCCCAAACGTATCCTCTCCGAGAGAGAGTCGGCTGCCATTTTGAATTTTCCAATACATCGGTAAACACTGCATGTTTTTCGAGCTGAATAAACATGTTACACTGAATAAAAACACAAAAAATATATCCAGTTAGGTAGAAAAGTAACTTATCTTGCCTTTGATAATATTTATTTGTTCTATATTTGTTTTTTGACAACTTTTTCGAATCTATGTGTACAGTAATACAAACCCAAAAAGGGTTTTTCCGCTGTAAAAAAAAAAAAAAAAAAAAAAAAAAAAAAAAAAATTTTTTTTTTTTTCTCGGGGATCTTCAGTTCAGAACGGATACGTACAATATAACCTTTTTTCGATATTTTCATTTTTTTAATGTCTTGATTAAACTGTACAAGTACCCAAATATCGATGTATTTCGCGAAACTTTCCTAAAGTCGATGGGAAATTGAGGCAATGTAGTACATAACCGAGAAATATGGGGGAGGGGGGGAACTTATGCATCTATACGACCGTACTAAAATAATGGATGCTTATGCTATATTTTTAAATAGTTTACCAAATAATGTTAATTAGAAGGCCATTCTTACCATGGGGAGGGTGTGTTGTAATTATGTACTGTTGCATTTATGAACGCGCGATTTCCACGAAGTTACTTGGGTGTACCCGGCAGATGGCGGAAATAACCGGAAACAGCCGGGCGAGCCTTATTACAAAAAAAAAAAAAACACAAATTGTTACACCACCTCTCCATGTTAAGAATGGCGAGGACCAAAGAAATTCATAAAGTAATACATGAGAAAATAATGTCTTATCCAGAAAACTACTTGTCAACCGTTTCCGGTTCTTCCTGTCATCCGCCAGGCACACCCGAGTAACTTCGTGGAAATCGCAGGTTCATAAATGCAGAAGTCCCTGTAAGTATTCTATGCTTTCATCTAACAATTTAAGGTATTTTTTTTTAGATTAGGTCCACCTCCACAATTTTCTTTTAAATTACGACTTTAATCCGTTTTCGACTATGCTGCATACGGAAATCGCATTGAAAATTTGCAGAAATAAGTAGTTATCGAGATATAAAACGTTGGTACTAGTGCAGAGAGTGATCCGGACGTAAATAATAACGTTATTATTTAAAAGGCCATTCTTAACATGGTGAGAGGAGGGTGTTTTGTACCTCTTCTATACTTCAACCTTACAATTGAATAAATAAACATAAAACTTCAATTACACTTGAAAATACGATTTAAAAAATAGCGCTAATCACTCTCTGACTAGCACCAAAAAGTTGTATTATGCATTGTATTCTTTGGCGGCCATCTTTGTTACGCGGGTAGATTTGTTTATGGCGCGCGCGTAAAAAAGATGGCCGCCAAAAATACAATGCATAATACTTTTTATATCTCGATAACTACATATTTCTGCAAAATTTCAATGCGATTTTCGTATTCAGCATAGTCGAAAACCTAAATAGTCGTCATTTAGAAAAACATTGTGGAGGTGGACCTAATCTAAAAATTTACTAAAGCGGTCAAAGTCTCCGTTACGCCAACTGAAGGCGCCTTAACATTATCTAAAACAATTACGATATATAGGTTTTCGGGTATGCTGAAAAGGAATGTCGCAGGGAAAATTAGCGGAGACAAATAGTTTTCGAGGTATAAGTATCTGCATTATGCAATGTAATTTCTAGTAGTTTGAATCGACCGCCATCTTTGTTGTTTCAATGTTTAGTGAGCATGCGCAGACGATCTGTGAAGTTAAGTCTATGAAATGCAAACATTTATTGAACGTCATATCTAGCTAATTTCACCAAAAAACATTACTTTCAAGAATTCAAATTCAAGAAAATTCGGTCATTGTGCACTAGTTGTCCAACGTGTTTATTCCGGAAGCCATTCTTAACATGAGGAGGTTGAAAATAAGAAAATGCATTTTGGAATAAACACTCCCAACCTCCCCATGTTAAGAACGACTTTCAGAATAGCGCTGTAAAAAAAAAAAAAAAAAACTAAAAAACTGAGGGTTTGCCGCTTTCATATGCCGCCTGTTCAAACATGGTCGCCAGTGATGAACATTTCAAAATACAGGTATTTATAACTGGAAAACTATTTGTCTGCGCTAATTTTCCCTGCTATATTCCTTTTCAGGAAACCCGAAAAGTTATAAAAGTCGTCGATTTATCGAAAAATGTTGATGCGTCTTCAGTTGGCGTAACTGAGCACAAAAACGAAATAATTTAATTTTTAAACGAAAAAAGTCAATTTGGTCATTTTTTTTTTTTTTTTAGTCCATCTCACCGTTCGACATTCAAAATGTCGCCTTTTATAGGTTTTCGGATATGTTGGCAACGAAGAACGGCTTTCGAAATAAACACATTAACTTCCCCATATTAAGAACGGCTTTAAGAATAAACACCCCCAACCTTGTCAGCATACTCGAAAACCTATAAAAGTTGACATTTCGAATGTGAACGGTAAGTTTTTAATTTTGTTGGCGCATGCGTAATTAAACAAAAAATTTAAACGGAACGAAATTTAAATTTCCGTTCCATTTTCAAAACAACCCCAAAACAGAACGCTCTCGACAAGTTCTACCTTTTATTAAATTGTTAGGTGAAAGTACAAAATAGTTATAAAGCACTTCTTCTCATCATGTTAAGAATAGCTTTCTAAATAATAACGTCATTATTTCAGCACGGTTTACTAAGTGCACTAGTACCTGTAACTATTCTCTACTTTCACTTAACAATTCAATAAACAAAGATATCGTAAAACTTGAATTTAACTTGAAAATACTATTTAAAAGATAGCACGGTAACATAAATGCATAAACACAAAAAAAACATGTAATCATAATCAAAAACGTCATCATATGGTAGTTTCACAGAAAAATAAGTACTTGTACAGTTTATAGACCGTGCTGAAATAGTAATGTCGTTATTTAGAAACCCATTCTTTATATTCTATACTTTTACCTAACAATTTAATAAACATGATACCGTTTGCCAATTGTTGTCTGCTGCGATTTCATTGGCTAAGCGTTTCGGCATCTTCCGGCGATTTACGTAGCCTAACCAGAATATGCCGACGATAATAATGTTCCAATTCTGTAAAAGTACCAAATATAAAAAAAAATATATCCAATCCTGTAAACATCACGTATAACAAAGAATTACATTTCTTAATATCCGGAAAACTACTTATTTGTGGAAAATGTAAATGCCATATTCGTTTTTAGCATACTCGAAAACCCATGAAAAATAAGTTTCTTACGGTAGGTTTTGTGTTGGTCTACCAGGTCACAATTACCCATTGTACGTTAAATTGTGTTCGTCAACAAAAAAGATGGTTTTAAATTAATATAGAAAAGTGATCCCCTATTTTTTTTTTTTTTTTGAAACTATAATTTCTTCATATTTTGAAAACTACTTTCTTCCTGGAATTTTAAACGCCATTTTCGTTTTCAGCAGCCCCGAAAATCTATTATAGTGTTAATTTAAAAGGATTTTTGAGGGTGCAAAGATTCTGCACCTTCATCCAATTTTGAAAATACTTTTTCATTTACCTTCACTAAAAGATTTATGGTAAGGTTTGGGTTAGGGCTAGAAAAAAAAACAACAGCAGTTCGGTTCGTATTGTGCAGAATCTAATTCTACCCATGTTCCATCGTGACTGATCTTGTATTACCATCTACCTAACGTTTAACACTCATACTCGAGTTGCTTCCGAGTCTTGATATGTGGTGACCTTCAAGTAATAATTAAAAAAAATAGCGAAACATTACAGATTAAACTTGAATACACAATAAAATCCACAATTTCTTTCATTAAATAACCGATTCGCAAAAATAATAATTACATCCGGTTTGTTCAGGGAAGTTTCTAACTAGTTACCAGTCTCGGAATTATCCGACGATGATGTAAGTACTGATTTTTTTTTTAATAACTAATCTTAAAAAGTGTATTAGCTTTTTTGTATTTCATCATTTTTAATTTTAGTTGGTCATGAAAATGTCCCTATCTTTTCTTACAATCAATTCGTTTCTCATGTTTGCCTTTAATTTTTGTCATTTGCCTCGTTCTAACTTGATTTATGTTTGGAAATATCGAACTCGGCGACCTATACAAAATATCGAACTGGATCCTTTATTTATTCCACATGAATAGATTATTCCCATTCTGTCAGCCATGACCAGGTAGAAGTGTCGATTATTTTTGTCATTCTTTGTCACAGTCAGGCAACTTCAATCCTTTTGGATCCTGAATTACGAGATGTTTACAAAAATAGGACGGTTTTACATTTTGCATTTCAAACAATAAACAAAGGTCTCTCTTTCAAAGTAACCCGTCTCAAATTGAATTTTTTAAAATTTTCTTTCTCTGTTAATTAAATTTATCATTACAGCTTCTTTGGTGGCCTTTGCATCTTCAAAACCGGTCCCTTAATAACTCTTTTACCACAGTGGATAAATTAATGAATAAGTGGGCGAACGATTCCAATGCGGGACATTTTATGTCAGTTGTAGAAGCAGCGAGTATAGAGATGCATATAGAGGAAGTGTGCAGACTTTGTCTGTATTTCTTTCTATTAGTAGTAATACTTATTTTGTAAAATAACAACAGACATTGTCATTTTGTTTTGTTTTTTAAATAATTTTTTAGGCAACTTAATTTTCCTTAACTTTATATTACACTGTATTAGGCTTTCATCGAGCTGTCTTCGTAGGTGAATGGAAGAAGACCTTCGAAATACGTCTGCTCTGTTCCATAGGCAAAAAGCCAAAAAGCTCAAATACTCTTTTCATTTCGTCGCATACTTTAAGAAAAATGAAGCATCGCTACTGAAGAGTGAGATTTGCTATTTTCTAAACTATTATCACACCCTTGTTTGTGAGGAAAATGTACAGCGTTCAAGTTCATGTTACGATCGTGGTTGTTGTTCTTTGTCAGGAATTGTCTAGGTTTCGTGAGCAAGTGTATTGTGCTGAAGAGTAATTTGTGTGATTAAATTACATAGAGACAAAGCCTTAGGGAAGCATACGTTGATTCATTCAACGTTACTAAAATAGATATATTAAAAATTTAGACAAGTGGATTCCTTTGTTTCATTCTGTTGGAAGACGATTCTAATCGCCTCATTCGATCGCTCAAGAGTCAATTACCTTTAGAATCCTGATGACCAAAATTGCGATCTATAATTCGTTTGCTTATTTTTTATTTTTTATTTTTAAACTGAACTGCGGTTCAACTAAAAACGATAGAAAAAAATGCCAATATCCGGGTTTAAACACGCTTCTAAAGAAAAATGGAATCCATTACAATAAAAACAATAAAGCAAAATACCATAAACAACGTAAAAATTCTGAACAATAAATTAAAAGGATTGTAAAAAAATATTGCTTTCCTTTGTGGGGGCAAAAAACGAGGGAAATCAATAAGGGTAAGTTAGCGAAAGCTGTTTGAATTGCATTTCTAAATTCAATTCAATTCAATGAGTTTCTGCCATGACCTTGGATGCATTATGTGACCATTTTTATTACTCAAAATTATTTACCAAAAATAACATTTGAAGCATATGTTTACTTGATGAAAAATCCGAACCAAATAAAAATATAAAATTTCCATCCATATTTCCTTAATCAGGCTAAATTGTCCTTTCAAAATTAAAATTGTCCTACTGCGTGGTAAATACAAAAAACGCAACTCCATGTTTAAGTGGAAATTAATTTGATTTGAATTAAAATATAAATAGCTTTTATACTTATCGTAGAGTCATATGCATACACACTATTTTTTCTTCGCTCTAAACACGGCATATCGCTATTTGCATTGTCAGGGGCTACAATTTGGGATCGTGTCTAACAGAGTATTGTAGGGAGTTGAACAGCAAGCTATCTTTTCACATAACATTCACATTTACACAGATTTGTACGGTTAGAGAAGCAGAAAACCGAGGGAATTCCAAAGTTTATCAGTTTAAAGAAACTATTAGAGTAGAAGTTTCCAACATATAGGTCCCTCAACATAGAGGGACCTTATAAGAAAATATAAGGATTAGTTACATAAAAACTTTAGTACATTATCATGTCAATAAGGTTAAGGACAATTACAATAACTGAATAGAAAATAAGGGAATGTGGAAACCTCCTTAGGCCATGGCATTTCAAAGTTAAACGCTTCTCATCAGTGAACTGAATCATTAACGACTATTCACTAGTTGGAGTATTCCATTTTCGTCTTTTTCCTTTGGATTAAGCCTCCAATAATTAAAGATTTTATGTTCCCTTTTTTTTCTTTTTCTTTTTTTTTATCTTCAATTTTTATGCTTTATTTTCGACTTCTTCATTTCTTACTCTTTTAAAATTTTTACATTTATCCTCTATTTTTATTCCTTATGCATTCCTAGCCATCCTCTACATTTTTCTCTTATTAAATATTTTTTCTACCCAACCCCCGTCCTAATCGATACCCTTCTCCTTTTACCTTTGAAACTTTTCTAATCCTCGCACCTCACAACCCTTTCATGGTATTTCTCTTCTAAGTTTCCCATTTCTAATCTAAAATCTATTTCAAAGCGGTGTTATCTATTTGGGCCATGCGCTTGTATAATGCTGATTTGTTTCTTCCTCTTTTGATGAGCAGCATTTAGTTTTGATATGCCATGGCCTATAAAGGCTCCCTCTTATTTCACTTTTTACTTATTGTAATCGTCCTTAACCTTATAGACATGATAATGTAATAAAGTGTTTATGTAATTTTAATCTTTCTCTCACTCTCATATATCTATATAAATTTGTATGTATATATGTATATAAATGTGTGTATATATATGTACGTATGTACATATATATGTATATAGATGTGTGTATATATGCATATAAATGTGTGTTTATGTATGTATATGCATATAAATGTGTGTATATATGTACGTATGTACATATATATGTATATAGATGTGTGTATATGTATGTGTTTATGTATGTATATGTATATAGATGTGTGTATATGTATGTGTTTATGTATGTATATGCATATAAATGTGTGTATATGTATGTACGTATGTACATATATATGTATATAGATGTGTGTATATATGCATATAAATGTGTGTTTATGTATGTATATGCATATAAATGTGTGTATATATGTACGTATGTACATATATATGTATATAGATGTGTGTATATGTATGTGTTTATGTATGTATATGTATATAGATGTGTGTATATGTATGTGTTTATGTATGTATATGTATATAGATGTGTGTATATGTATGTGTTTATGTATGTATATGCATATAAATGTGTGTATATGTATGTACGTATGTACATATATATGTATATAGATGTGTGTAGATATGCATATAAATGTGTGTATTTGTGTGTGTGTGTGTATTTATGTATATGTATGTGTGTGTATTTATGTATATGTATGTGTGTGTATTTATGTATATGTATGTGTGTGTATTTATGTATATGTATGTGTGTGTATTTATGTATATGTATGTGTGTGTATTTATGTATATGTATGTGTGTGTATTTATGTATATGTATGTGTGTGTATGTATATGTATGTGTGTGTATTTAGGTATATGTATGTGTGTGTATTTAGGTATATGAATGTGTGTGTATTAAGGTATATGCATATGTGTGTGTATTTAGGTATATGCATGTGTGTGTATGTATATTTATATGCATATAAATGTGCATATGTATGTATATATGTATGCCTATGTGTGAATGTGTGTGTATATATGTGTGTATATATATAAATGTGTATGTATGTATATATACAATATATATATGTATATAAATGTGTATGTATGTATATTTATATGTATATAAATGTGTATGTATGTATATTTATATGTATATAAATGTGTATGTATGTATATTTATATGTATATAAATGTGTATGTATATATATAATATATATGTATATAAATGTGTGTGTATGTATATATATAATATATATGTATATAAATGTGTGTGTATGTATATATATAATATATATGTATATAAATGTGTGTATGTATATATATAATATATATGTATATAAATGTGTATGTATGTATATATATAATATATATGTATATAAATGTGTGTGTATGTATATATATAATATGTATATAAATGTGTATGTATGTATATATATAATATATATGTATATAAATGTGTATGTATGTATATATATAATATATATGTATATAAATGTGTATGTATGTATATATACAATATATATATATGTATATAAATGTGTATGTATGTATATATATAATATATATGTATATAAATGTGTATGTATGTATATATACAATATATATATATGTATATAAATGTGTATGTATGTATATATACAATATATATATGTATATAAATGTGTATGTATGTATATATACAATATATATATATGTATATAAATGTGTATGTATGTATATATACAATATATATATATGTATATAAATGTGTATGTATGTATATATACAATATATATATATGTATATAAATGTGTATGTATGTATATATACAATATATATATATGTATATAAATGTGTATGTATATATACAATATATATATGTATATGTGTGTGTATGTATATATATAATATGTATATAAATGTGTGTGTATATATACAATATATATATGTATATAAATGTGTATGTATGTATATTTATATGTATATAAATGTGTGTGTATGTATATATATATTATATATATTTAAATGTGTGTATGTATATATATAATATATATGTATATAAATGCGTGTGTATGTATATATATAATATATATGTATATAAATGCGTGTGTATGTATATATATAATATATATGTATATAAATGCGTGTGTATGTATATATATAATATATATGTATATAGATGCGTGTGTATGTATATATATGTAATATATATGTATATAAATTTGTGTGTATGTATATATAATGTACATGTATATAAATGTGTGTGTATGTATATATAATGTACATGTATATAAATGTGTGTGTATGTATATATAATGTACATGTATATAAATGTGTGTGTATGTATATATAATGTACATGTATATAAATGTGTGTGTATGTATATATAATGTACATGTATATAAATGTGTGTGTATGTATATATAATGTACATGTATATAAATGTGTGTGTATGTATATATAATGTACATGTATATAAATGTGTGTGTATGTATATATAATGTACATGTATATAAATGTGTGTGTATGTATATATAATGTACATGTATATAAATGTGTGTGTATGTATATATAATGTACATGTATATAAATGTGTGTGTATGTATATATAATGTACATGTATATAAATGTGTGTGTATGTATATATAATGTACATGTATATAAATGTGTGTGTATGTATATATAATGTACATGTATATAAATGTGTGTGTATGTATATATAATGTACATGTATATAAATGTGTGTGTATGTATATATAATGTACATGTATATAAATGTGTGTGTATGTATATATAATGTACATGTATATAAATGTGTGTGTATGTATATATAATGTACATGTATATAAATGTGTGTGTATGTATATATAATGTACATGTATATAAATGTGTGTGTATGTATATATAATGTACATGTATATAAATGTGTGTGTATGTATATATAATGTACATGTATATAAATGTGTGTGTATGTATATATAATGTACATGTATATAAATGTGTGTGTATGTATATATAATGTACATGTATATAAATGTGTGTGTATGTATATATAATGTACATGTATATAAATGTGTGTGTATGTATATATAATGTACATGTATATAAATGTGTGTGTATGTATATATAATGTACATGTATATAAATGTGTGTGTATGTATATATAATGTACATGTATATAAATGTGTGTGTATGTATATATAATGTACATGTATATAAATGTGTGTGTATGTATATATAATGTACATGTATATAAATGTGTGTGTATGTATATATAATGTACATGTATATAAATGTGTGTGTATGTATATATAATGTACATGTATATAAATGTGTGTGTATGTATATATAATGTACATGTATATAAATGTGTGTGTATGTATATATAATGTACATGTATATAAATGTGTGTGTATGTATATATAATGTACATGTATATAAATGTGTGTGTATGTATATATAATGTACATGTATATGTGTGTGTATGTATATATAATGTACATGTATATGTGTGTGTATGTATATATAATGTATATGTGTGTGTGTATGTATATATAATGTATATGTGTGTGTATGTATATATAATGTACATGTATATAAATGTGTGTGTATGTATATATAATGTACATGTATATAAATGTGTGTGTATGTATATATAATGTACATGTATATAAATGTGTGTGTATGTATATATAATGTACATGTATATAAATGTGTGTGTATGTATATATAATGTACATGTATATAAATGTGTGTGTATGTATATATAATGTATATAAATGTGTGTGTATGTATATATAATGTACATGTATATAAATGTGTGTGTATGTATATATAATGTACATGTATATAAATGTGTGTGTATGTATATATAATGTACATGTATATAAATGTGTGTGTATGTATATATAATGTACATGTATATGAATGTGTGTGTATGTACATATAATGTACATGTATATGAATGTGTGTGTATGTACATATAATGTACATGTATATGAATGTGTGTGTATGTACATATAATGTACATGTATATGAATGTGTGTGTATGTGTATATAATGTACATGTATATGAATGTGTGTGTATGTGTATATAATATACATGTATATGAATGTGTGTGTATGTGTATATAATATACATGTATATGAATGTGTGTGTATGTGTATATAATATACATGTATATGAATGTGTGTGTATGTGTATATAATATACATGTATATGAATGTGTGTGTATGTGTATATAATATACATGTATATGAATGTGTGTGTATGTGTATATAATATACATGTATATGAATGTGTGTGTATGTGTATATAATATACATGTATATGAATGTGTGTGTATGTATATATAATATACATGTATATGAATGTATATATAATATACATGTATATGAATGTATATATAATATACATGTATATATAATATACATGTATATGAATGTATATATAATATACATGTATATGAATGTATATATAATATACATGTATATGAATGTATATATAATATACATGTATATGAATGTATATATAATATACATGTATATGAATGTATATATAATATACATGTATATGAATGTATATATAATATACATGTATATGAATGTATATATAATATACATGTATATGAATGTATATATAATATACATGTATATGAATGTATATATAATATACATGTATATGAATGTATATATAATATACATGTATATGAATGTATATATAATATACATGTATATGAATGTATATATAATATACATGTATATGAATGTATATATAATATACATGTATATGAATGTATATATAATATACATGTATATGAATGTGTGTGTATGCATATATAATATACATGTATATGAATGTGTGTGTATGCATATATAATATACATGTATATGAATGTGTGTGTATGCATATATAATATACATGTATATGAATGTGTGTGTATGCATATATAATATACCTGTATATAAATGTGTGTGTATGTATATATAATATACATGTATATAAATGTGTGTGTATGTATATATAATATACATGTATATAAATGCGTGTGTATGTATATATAATATACATGTATATAAATTTGTGTATGTATATATAATATACATGTATATAAGTGTGTGCGTATGTATATATAATATACATGCATATAAATGTGTGTGTATGTATTTATAATATACATGCATATAAATGTGTGCGTATGAATATATATGCATATAAATGTGTGTGTATGTATATATATAATATATATGTATATAAATGTGTGTATGTATATATATGTATATAAATGTGTGTATTTATATATATGTATATAAATGTGTGTATGTATATATATGTATATAAATGTGTGTATTTATATATATATGTATATAAATTTGTGTGTATGTATATATATGTATATAAATATGTGTGTATGTATATATATAATATGTATATAAATTTGTGTGTATGTATATATATATAATATGCATATAAATGTGTGTGTATGTATATATATAATATGTATATAAATGTGTATGTATATATATATACTATATATGCATATAAATGTGTGTGTATGTATATATATATAATATGTATGTATATAAATGTGTGTATATGTATGTATATAAATGTGTGTATATGTATGTATATAAATGTGTGTATATGTATGTATATAAATGTGTGTATATGTATGTATATAAATGGGTGTATATGTATGTATATGTATGTATATAAATGGGTGTATATGTATGTATATATGTATATAAATGGGTGTATATATATATGTATATGAATTGGTGTATATATATATGTATATGAATTGGTGTATATATATATGTATATGAATTGGTGTATATATATATATGTATATGAATTGGTGTATATATATATGTATATGAATTGGTGTATATATATGTATATGAATTGGTGTATATATATGTATATGAATGGGTGTGTATATATATATATATGAATGGGTGTGTATATATATATATATGAATGGGTGTATGTATATATATATATGAATGGGTGTATATATATATATGTATATGAATGGGTGTATATATATATGTATATGAATGGGTGTATATATATATATGTATATGAATGGGTGTATATATATATATGTATATGAATGGGTGTATATATATATATGTATATGAATGGGTGTATATATATATGTATATGAATGGGTGTATATATATATATGTATATGAATGGGTGTATATATATATGTATATGAATGGGTGTATATATGTATATGAATGGGTGTATATATATATGTATATGAATGGGTGTGTATATATGTATATGAATGGGTATATATATATATATGTATATGAATGGGTGTATATGTATATGAATGGGTGTATATATATATATATATATATGTATATGAATGGGTGTATATGTATGTATATATATATATATATATATATATGTATATGAATGGGTGTATATGTATGTATATATATATATATGTATATGAATGGGTGTATATGTATGTATATATATATATATATATGTATATGAATGGGTGTATATGTATGTATGTATATATATATATATATATGTATATGAATGGGTGTATATGTATGTATGTATGTATATATATATATATATATATGTATATGAATGGGTGTATATGTATGTATATATATATATATATGTATATGAATGGGTGTATATGTATATATATATGTATATGAATGGGTGTATATGTATATATATATGTATATGAATGGGTGTATATGTATATATATATGTATATGAATGGGTGTATATGTATATATATATGTATATGAATGGGTGTATATGTATATATATATGTATATGAATGGGTGTATATGTATATATATATGTATATGAATGGGTGTATATGTATATATATATATATATATATGTATATGAATGGTTGTATATGTATGTATATATATGTATATAGAATGGTTGTATATGTATGTATATATATGTATATGAATGGTTGTATATGTATGTATATATATGTATATGAATGGTTGTATATGTATGTATATATATGTATATGAATGGGTGTATATATGTATATGAATGGGTGTATATATATATGTATATGAATGGGTGTGTATATATATGTATATGAATGGGTATATATATATATATATGTATATGAATGGGTGTATATGTATATGAATGGGTGTATATATATATATATATATATATATATATGTATATGAATGGGTGTATATGTATGTATATATATATATATATATGTATATGAATGGGTGTATATGTATGTATATATATATATATATATGTATATGAATGGGTGTATATGTATGTATATATATATATATATGTATATGAATGGGTGTATATGTATGTATATATATATATATATATGTATATGAATGGGTGTATATGTATGTATATATATATATATATATATGTATATGAATGGGTGTATATGTATGTATGTATATATATATATATATATGTATATGAATGGGTGTATATGTATGTATGTATGTATATATATATATATATATATATATATATGTATATAAATGGGTGTATATGTATGTATATATATATATATATATATGTATATAAATGGGTGTATATGTATGTATATATATATATATATATGTATATGAATGGGTGTATATATATATGTATATGAATGGGTGTATATGTATATATATATATATATATATGTATATGAATGGGTGTATATGTATGTATATATATATATATATATATGTATATGAATGGTTGTATATGTATGTATATATATGTATATGAATGGTTGTATATGTATGTATATATATGTATATGAATGGTTGTATATGTATGTATATATATGTATATGAATGGGTGTATATGTATGTATATATATGTATATGAATGGTTGTATATGTATGTATATATATGTATATGAATGGGTGTATATGTATGTATATATATGTATATGAATGGGTGTATATGTATGTATATATATGTATATGAATGGGTGTATATGTATGTATATATATGTATATGAATGGGTGTATATGTATGTATGTATATATATGTATATGAATGGGTGTATATGTATGTATATATATATATATGTATATAAATGGGTGTATATGTATGTATATATATAGTGTATATAAATGGGTGTATATGTATGTATATATATAGTGTATATAAATGGGTGTATATGTATGTATATATATATAGTGTATATAAATGGGCGTATATGTATGTATGTATGTATTATGTATGTATGTATATATATAGTGTATATAAATGGGGATATATGTATGTATATATATCATATAAAGATATCCAAAAATTTAGAATAATTGAATTTCAACAAGGGTCGTTGATAGTGATCAATCAAAGAGAGCAAAATATATTTTCTATTATTCTTATCTAAATACAGTCATATCTTACTACGATGCAGACCGTTTCAATCATTTGATCTCATCAGGAAAGAAGGGTTAAAATGCAAAAATTCAAAGCTTCAAGACCATTTTCAAATTTTGAGGAGAGAAAATATGCCATGACTGGCGTAAGAACTTTGCTTCACGCCAGTCATGGCATATTTACTCTCCTCAAAATTTTAAAAATGTATTGAACCTTTTTAATGTTTGTATTTTAATCGTTCTTGCCTGATGAGATCAAATATGATTGAAATGGCACATCGTAACAAGATATGATTATATTTACATAACGAATAATAATGATAATATATACTGCCCGATCGTACAATACGCTTAAACATGGTATTTTAATTCATGCAGATTGCGTACGTATTATTATGGAATCAATCTTCTACTGATTGATTACGAGAAATAATTTGCCCAGTGGACTAATTCGAAAAAAATAAATAAATAATAATAATAATAATATCGTTAATCCAATTCCGTCTGTGTTTGTTTACAATATCACATCACCTGATCTTTAAGCTTGACGATCTTAAACATAGTCTTCACTTATAGATAAAACAATTTTTACAGGGGAATATTTTACGTTACACCAGCCAAGGAAAATAATTTGGAAACAGTTTTCTTTTTTATCTATAAGAGAAGAAATGCTATTTTTAAGATCGGATTTTTTCGATACTGATCGAATGAATTTCTGAACAAAACATATCTAAGAACACTGCCAGACATATAAATTACATTTGTGTGAAATTTGCAAAAGATAGGCTCAGCCGTTTCGGAACCTCTGAGGAAGGAACTCACACATATAAAGTGACTTTTCTATAATAGTAAATAGATATATGTGATTTTGTCTGTGCACGTGCAGAACGGTCTCTATCAAACTCCTCTCTCACCTTTAAGTCTACAGACTTGAAACTTGATATATAATGGATTTGGACCTGCCTTGTATGGCGCGGTTTCCATGAAAAGAAAAAAATGCACTAACAAGAGGTCAGGCGAACAGAAACACATGGTTACTCATTCACACGCCACAATACAAGGACAACGTGCTGAGGCAGGTGTAAAACCAAGATGGGAACAGATGAGGCAGACATTGGTTCAAGGGATTCAGTAATCGATTGTTCAGAAAAAGAATGGCAACAGATAGCGGTGCTCAGATTTACGATTGGTTTTCAACTTTATGAGCTGCTTCAGCTGACGTTTGGTGAGCATTTTGTTTGTTCTCTTCTGGCGTTTTTCTGAACAAGAGTTCCGCTCAGGTTTTAGCCACCATTTGCATTTTATTGCACCACAAAAAGCATTTCTGTTAGTTACAGCGTTATTAGACTGAGTTAGTATTCGGATGAGATGAACAGCAATGGCCTTCAAACCAAGATCACAGTGTAGTATCTGTTCTGATGCTACACCTCACCTTTTCTGTCCTCGGTCACTGGAGGAGAAATCCTTCATGACTGAGACAATTTTTAATTTTGTTCCTATCCACAGTGCCTTTTTTGAGGGAGCTTGATTTTCCTCAACCTTGTGTCTAACTCTGCCCTCGTGGGGAGACAAGTAATTAATGAAATTTTGAGATGAAGATTGATTTTCGCATTATATGGATTGTTCGGACTACTGTTCTCATCTTGAATACTATTTTCTACAACTAAGGATCGTTCTAAAATTAATGGCTCCTATTTTTTCTTAACTTATCCATTCATAACGTGAAAGTTTCATCTCTCTGTTGCAGATCTTAACGGTGTAAGACTAAGAAGCAACCTCTGTCATGCCGTGCCTCAGAAGTAGAGATGTTTAATTGAATTCCTCCATGCAGCCAAAAATTAAACCGATTAGCATTCGCTGGTGCCTGTTGAAAGTTTATGAGGTCGATGCAGTTGATCTCAGAATAGTCAGATGATTTCGTCGATTTCAGAGTGGCGATAGAGATTTCAGTGACAAAGCACGCTCAACGGCCATGCTCAGCCACCGACTTATCGCTAGCAAAAGTGCATTGAGCGTGGTGGTTACTACTTAGAAAAACAAATTCTGAAGCACAAAAGGTTGTCTGTTTTGATAGTACCACTCCCATCTTCATAGCTCTTCAACATTTTTTTTATTTAGTTATAAAATGCGGTGAATTTTGGAACGACCTTTGTATACGTAATAATAATATTTAGCAATAAATAATTATATAGTGAGATGGTAGATTTAGAAAACAAAATACGATGTGTCGCCAATAAGTTTCCAGACCTTTTCCGTATGATCACTTTTATTAATAGTACACGCATCAAACTCTTGTCCCCTTCGAAGTTATCTATTCCGGCTGGAATGCACTTGTATCGTTTAATAATTTCCGGAAGCCCCATAGAAGTCCTTTTGTGTGAGCATGTCAATGACCCTCGTCACAGCCTCTTTCATCTCCTCTGTTGTCTCATAACGACAGCCTACAAGGTTTTCCTTGAGCTTAGGGAATAACCAAAAGTCACAGGGAGCAAGGTCTGGACTAGGTAGGATGACAAACTGTTTGGATGTCAGTGTAGGCTAAATAGTATGTTATAAGTATGGAATTGTGGACTGGTGCCTTGTTCTGTTGGTAACCCAGTGCATGTAGATCATGGACGTGCTGTTAAAAAAAAGGGGACCATCATAAGTTTCTCTGCCTGGCCTTATTGGGGTTGGGAGAGCCAGAAGGCTTCCACTGGGAATTCTGTCTTTTTGTCTCTGGGTCATTGCAGTAAATTCAGCTTTCATCCCAGGTCACCAGAGCATCAAGAACTATGGAGTCTGAATTGATCAACTCGATCATCTCCTTACTGTCATGATAACGTGTTTCTTTCTGATCTTCTCTGAGCACGCTTGGGACAAACTTCATGCAAATCTCTCGCATCTTCATTTCCTCACAAATAATTGTGAGTACAGTTCCCACACTGACATCAAACTGTGCTCTTATTGTCTCTATAGACACACGACGGTCCTTATTTATGAAATTCTTTATTTGGCCAATCAACTCTGGTGTTGTGACTTTACTTCTCCCACACTTCTCATCATCCCTCACAGGCTTTCTACCTTTCTTGAATCTCTTGTCACTCAAAACCTGATGCTCGATTCATGCAAGGTGATCCAAAAAGCAGTCTGAAACATTTCCTACGTTTCTGTGGCATTGTTCTGTCATTTTACGCTTTTAGCAATTCCAATCCAAGTTAAAATATACGACGTCCCATTGCATCTGTTTTTATGTCATTTTCCATGAGCCTGACTTTCGATCGGAATGTAGATTGGCGTCATCGCTCAGCAATCGCCAGATCTCTAGCATTGCGAGCGTGCACCTACTTCCGATATTTTTCGGCATTGTCCATTACCTATCCAGTAATATGAACAATACTTGCAGAGAATACAAAATGTAGATTAAAGTAAATAAAGCTAAAACAGTGAAAAAAAAAGAAAAAAGAATACAAATTTATCTTTAGTTGATTTTTAACAAGTAAATGTTTTCGTTTACTAGCCAAACCCGCGTGATTTTGGAGTATGTCATATTTGTTCGCTGACAATTATGTACATCATAAAGATTTTTCTGTATTTTTTTTTTTTTTATTAAAGTGTAATTCTAAATATGCACCGAATGTTACGTTGAGACTTGAAGGTATAAAAATTTGAATTTCTTTAGATTTTTTTTTTTAACTTTCGTTAAAAAAAGAGTATATTGTTCTATTAAAGTTTTATTGTTTAAATAATTTGACTTTGCTCGTTTAAAATAAATTTAGGCTGAAAAATAAATTTTTCACTAAGTAATGAGCTTTGGTAGATTATCGATGAAAGAAACCCAATAGCCAAACGATAAACGTTTTATTATTTATCGACGCCATTTGAAAAAATCACGTGCAAATGCGACTGTTTCACTCGCAACGTAAAGCTCTAAACATTTGAAAAAGACTTGCAGAAGATATTGAAATTATAAGCATACGTTTTTGGCATTTTATGTTGAAATAGTAGTCGATACTCAACTGTCTAACTAGTTGCGTTTCAAACAAATAAATCAAAAAGAATACTAGTCTGTTTATATGTTTCATTGTGCTCGGATGAGCAATCCAATTTTCTGAGTTCCTGCTATTCTATGAGTGGATATGTGTTGATTTTAGTAATTGAAAATGTTACCATTTTTTTATAATTAAAATTTATTTTATTTCTGACTCGAAAATATTGGTTTTGTACAAAATAAATGTTTATGATAAGCAGTAGTTATTTCTTTTTAGTCTTTCTGTATGCGTATTGAGTATGAAAATATCAAATGTTAATTTCATATTGTTCATGCGCTTTGGAACGTTGATGTTGAAAGAAATACAGGATTTCTTTTCTTCTTTGATGTTTGTTAATTTTCCTGAATTTCTTTCTTTCAAAGTTCCATGATTGTTATAATGGCGAACTAGGATGAATACGAATGAAATCTGGTCGAATGTGTTGGACCAAAATTCAGCGCCAACAAGCTACGGTTTGTTCCTTATCCTTTTCTTGCTAATTGCTGCGTTTCATTTTTGCTGTCTATTTTCTCTTTCTTTTGGTTCTGGTCATTTGATTGGAAGACAGGGGACTCTTGTCAATATCTCCTTTTTTTCCGGGTATGTCCCTTAGATCCTGTTTATTAGGGGTTCGGTAGTTCTGATTGGTCTCTCCGTTGATTAGTCATTTGAAGAATAAAGAAAAGAATAGGAGAAAGAAAGAAATTAAGTGTTGTCGCTTTGAAAAAAAAAATTTATTTTCGTCAAAATCATCAACATTTTTACTGTTATGACTATAATTTTGGTTTCACTACAGATAATCTATAAAGATATTCTTGCTTGAATTTAGCGATATTTACGCATTAACTAATTAATGTCGATAAGTGTCTATATGATTCTGTACTACTGACTTGTTAGACTGGGCTAGTGTTTAGGAGAGATGAAGTAACGTACATGATTATTAGTTATTGTGTTCTTTAAATTATTTTATGTGGAACCTAGCGAATGTTTGGTTGTATGGCATGTTGAGCATCATTGTGCCAGTATATAGCAAAAGCAGATTTGGACTTTTATATTGTAAATAGTAAAGTTTGAAAACGCGTGAATTCTTATAAATCAATTTGTAAATCTATATATCTATAAAAGTGAACATGTCTGTGTGTGTGTGTGTGTGTGTGTGTGCCCGTGTACATTTCCCTACACAATAACTCTGTCAATTTTCAGTCTACACACTCGAAATTTGATATACAGGGTACTGAGATTTGGGAAAATCTTTATAATCCGTTTTCGGCCAGAAATTTGGCTTTTAAGGGGTCAAAGTTCAACGATTTGATCTTTGAGAGCTTTACCAAACTCGTACGCCTATTTTGGGTCTAAACACTTGAAATTTTAGATATAGGTTCCTTGGACATGAATCTAACTTGATTTGAGCCCAAAATAAATGTTAAGAGATCATAATAGGGGTCAAAATTTTAAAAAATTGACCTCTGCGGTCTCTACCAAATTACTCAGACAATTTCTCGTCTAAATATTTGGAATTTTACATAAAGGGTATTCAGAGATATGGCAAGGTTTGGTCGAAAATTTGAGCTACCAATATATAAATGTGTGTATGTTTGCATGTTTACCTAAAACTTTCGACAGAGGCGACAGATTTTCACGTGATCAGTATCGTTTTGAAGCTCGACCCTTCAGACAACAAATACCGAAAAATAGCTAAAAACATTAATATCTTCACCTCAACTGGGCACTTTCTACAGGGAGGAGTCGCTTTTTTCACCGATATTTTCGAAAGTCATTCCCTCTTTTCGATTGTCTAGACTTAATTTAAACCTATGTCACTTCCGGTTTGGCGGTGGTTGTAACAGCAAAGACGTCATATTTTTTTCCCCGTTCTTTTCCTCATTCGTGGTATGGGTTCGAGCCTGCCTTCCTACTACCACTTTTTTTTTTTGCTCAACACGCACTTTCAAACACCCGGGCAACGCCGGGCACCTATGCTAGTATCGTAATATTTGTTTAGCTCAAGCTTTATCCATTATGAAAACGATAATCAACCTTTACAACAAGAATATCGGAAATCATATTTTACTGATTGCACAAAACACAAAAAAAAAATATCCAAATATGCTCAATTTAAGATGAGTTTTAACTAATTCGAACTTAATAAGAATTGAATTATATTTTGTATAAATAGCTTTTAATACGTATAATACATACCTCTAACTTATAAGCAAACAATTATATATACACTAGTAGGGAGATACGACATTGCTTGGAATTGAATTGAATGAAGATCAAGGAATGTTTCACACTTCAATATTTTTCAGTGTCATCAAAATCTGTGAAATCGAACATTTTTCAATCAAATCGATTGATTGTCTTCTAGTTGGAGATTCATCATGTTGCGCTGGGAGGAAACTTCACATGAGTTTCCGCAGACACTGTAGTCTACATTGCACTGTTGAGAACATACTGTTGATTTTATAAAATTATTTTTATCATGTTTTAAAGTTTAAAATGCAAAAGTCAAGTATCATGGTTCAATTGTATTTTAAACAGAAACATTCATTTTGAACGCGCCCTATCTTATTGAAGAAGTAACTGTTGATTTTATATGCCGGGCCCTTCTGCTTGTGTGGTGATAAAACTTCTAAAATGCATTTGTGATACTGAGCTGTATTAGGGTATTAACTTTGATCCAAATCAGACTCTTCCTTTAATCGGATTTTTGTTTTTTGGATGATGAATTCTCGATACTTATTGTAAGCATTTCGATATAAAAGCTTTCTAAGAACACTCTCAGCCACATAAAGTAAATTTGTGTAAATTTTTCTTAAAATCAGCCCAGCCGTTTTACAATCCACAAAGAACTCTCTCTCTCTCACATACACACACAAACACAAAATGCATTTTATATGCAAGTAGAAATTAATGTATATAAATTCATTAATCCTTTCATGTTGAATTTTTATGCTTTTAAGTATTGAAATCCTTAAAGTTTGAAATATTAAAATATAATTATGGCTAGATCATGTAACTCTGCTTTATCTGTATTATTTTAGTATGGTACTTGTACAGTTTAATCAAGACATTAAAAAATGAAAATATTGAAAAAAAAGTTATATTGTACTATCCGTTTTGGACTGAAGTTCTCCGAAAAAAAAATTCACTTCATCTGATCGAGTAGTTTTTTTGGGGTTTTTTTACAGCAGAAAAGCACGTTTTGATGACAACACGCTGAAAGTGGCCATGTTTGAAGTTTTAGAACACGCCACAGGGAGATAACTCGGTCTAAAGCGCCGACACTCCCTCCCTATCTTAAATACTAGCTTTTCTTCCTAAATCGTATCGGTATCATAACATATTGTTTTTTCGCTATAAAAAAAAAAAAAAAAAAAAAAAAAACTACTTGATCAAATTAAGTGAAAATTTTTTTCGGAGAACTTCATTCCATAACGGATACATACAATATAACTTTTTTTTCTCGATATTTTCATTTTTTAATGTCTTGATTAAATTTTAGAAGTACCTTTTAGTATTTATTAAATAATTAATACTAATAAACATTTTAAAAATACTTTCATATCTTTATTTAAATAAACTAGTGGGGGTGTCTAGCCATACCAGCTTGTAAAATAGGCTTAAATATATTTTAATTCGTGCAAATTTCGTATTTATTATTACAGAGCCAATTCTCTATTGGATAATATATATATATATATCTCATTTACTCACATAAATTAATATACGAAAGTATAAATTTATGCGTAAACTTGAAGTATTTAATTCAACAGTGCTCAATATGTAGGTAGAGCTAGTTAGTAAGTTATAAAATATATATGGCGATTAAGCTACACTGAATATTCCGCGTTTCATCCACTCTAGGATTCTTCAGACTTATATATATATATATATATATAATAAAATAAAAAATAAATTATCTGCATTTTCTGCTTTATTCTTTAAACTTTCCTATCTATCTAATATATCAATCTACCCACACTTTCATATCTTGTATGTTTACTTACTTATATTTTACTATATGCTTTTACATCATTTCTTCTTTTTTTTCTTGCTTTTTCCTGAATTTGCATATACCGGCCATCTTATCCCCCTAAATAATTTTTATTTTTTTATTTTATATCTTATTTTTTATTTTTATTTATTTATTGTTCATTTTCTATTTATTTATTGATTTATTTATTTATTTTCCATTTAGTGTCTTCTAACAACTCTTGCTGACCTTTTTTTTTAAGTGATGACCTCTACATTTCAGTTGACCTATATTATTTTGCCCTATATATTTTTTCGCGCCTTTAACATTTCCTGTCTGGGTCATTTTGACATTTGTTTCTCTATTTATATTTAACTCCATCACAATTTTTTTTCTCCTCTTTTTCTTCCTTGATCTTTCTTATTTATATTTATATCTCGGCCGTATAATGAAAAGCATATCTTATTTTTCTTTTATTAATATTATTAGAATTTTTTCCTTTTTTCCTTGTACACATTTTTGTGAATTTTTTCATGGATTTCTGCCTTTGGATTATTATGGACCATCTTCTTCCAATTACGAGATTTTTGGATTTTACTTGTGCAAATGGAAATTCAATTAACTTTCTTGAAATTATATACTTGGATTTCACCGTCACTGGATTATTTATCTTCCACCAGACTATCCATTCATGTGTAATCAGCTTTTTCTTCGCCATATTCCCTCTGCTTCACTCTTTTTTTTGTTTTCAAGTAAGATCTTTGACTTACTCGTTGTTTCATCAAATACTTTTGCATGCAAAATCCGATCCTGCATTTTGCTAATTCCTACCTTCTGATGAGAAGGAAAGTATTTCTTCGAAACTCTGCGGATTAAGGACTATCCACTTATCTAGTGTTTCCTTTTCAGATTAAATATGTTTTTAACTCATTTCAAAGTGTTTTTTAACATGTTTTATTAACTGTTTGCTCGTGTACATATATATATATATATATATATATATATATGTATATATAGTACTGCTTTCAAATGTTAAAAAAAAAAGATGACTTGGTACCATCAGTTACAATCGAAATCAAAACATTTAGTGCTTCAGATGTATTCCCTGCTGTTTGAGCTAGCTTGACAAGTAGATTAGAAAGATTTAAAATGTAACCACTTCTACCTATGATTGAATTTGCGTATGCGTAAAACTAAAAGTAATAGAAATATGTCGGCAAGTTGAAATGAACATTTTGCATTTCAACTTGCCGACATATTTCTGTACACATTATTCATCCATCCTGACAAACATTTTACTCGTTATGAACCATCTTTGGCTTATGATTACTATTTTTTGTTAATTTTTGTGTTATGTGACCAGTAGTTTAAGAGTTTATCGGCTAAATATTTTCGCAGAGACATACACGAATTTAGGTAAAAATGTCAAAAGTGAATAGGTACAAATAACTGACAAAGGAAAATAAGACTGTGCAGAGAAGTGCGGGCTAAGCTCTCATTCATCTAGTTTTAAAAAAAAACTAATCCCTCACCCCAAAAAAATTAAATATTTTTTAATACTTGACTTCTGCATATTAAACTTTAATTCAAGTTAATATATGAAGTTTTTTTTTTTTTATAAAATCAACAGTAGGTTCTTTGATATGACAGTGGCGCGTCTGAATTGAATGTTCTGTTCATAGCACAATTGAATCATAATACTTGACTTCTGCATATTAAACTTTAATTCAAGTTAATATAAAAAGCATTTTTTATAAAATCAACAGTAGGTTCTCTCCATTGCAATGTAAACAATGTATTGTCAACTAAGTCACTACTGGGAAGCATGTGAAGCTTCCTCCCAGTGCACCACGATGGGTCCCCAACTAGAGCTTGCAATCAATCGATTTCATCAAAAAATGTACGATGTCATCGATTTCGATGATAATAAAAATAAGGGGGTGTGAAACATCGTTGATCATTATTGAATCCCGGGCAACGTCAGGTCTCTATTAGTATTAGCTAATTTTCTTTCATAACAAAAATGTTATAATTGTGAAGAAGGGGAAAAACATAAACAAAACCAAAACAAAAGCACCGGTAATTTCATCAATATTGACAAACCAGAACAGCAGCTAACGGTGTTTAGTCAGATTCTTTTCCTGATATTAAACTTCATCAGTAATATAATTTCCAGCGAAAATTTCAATTTCCCAAATTTATTTATCAAATTGCTAGGTGAAAGTACGGAATAGTTAACAAAAAAACCTTCCTCTTCATATTAAGATTGGCTTTCTAAATAATAATGCTATTTTGTCAGCACTATCAGTAACTTTTATTGTTTGGATTTCAACTAGTAATTTGTTTTATTTTTACTTTTAAGTCATTATCGATAATAAAAAGATTATTAAATATTATTGGTGTAAAAATAATTCCCTTTATATATATATATATATATATATATATATATATATATATATATATATATATAGTTGAACGTCAAAAAACGACATTATTTAACCTAATAAAATAATTATTTTTCGGTGCTTCTACAGAATTTGAACCTAACCGAAATCGACTTTTTCTAAACTAAAGCTAAGGGAGGTTAGCCCTATTTTGAACAAAGGGAATGGGAGCTTATCCCACATCTCTTGAACGGTCTTACTTTTTCATTGTCAAGGTGCCATTTTTACCTATTTATTCAGTTTTGGCGTTTTTACCGCGCCATTTTTTTTTTCGGCTTTAAACTAGGGTTGCAGAAGTAGAAGTGTACTTCAAAACCCTTGCTATACTCAATTCTGCCCTGTGCATGCTTACTTGTGATTGAACGATTCTAGTATTTTATTTTTGATTCCGATACAAGTACTGATACTGTTAAAAATGTCCGAATTTTAAAAAAATATTTGTATATTGAGCTATAAATTTGTTTTTGCTTTGTTTGGAGAGGGAAATTACTGTAAATACCCGTGTAATATGTGCATATATTTTTTGGAAACGTAAAAATACACTTGTCTGTAGGAGAGAGCTATAGATTTTACTTTTACTTGTGGTTAAAAATACATAAATAACTATTTTATCATTAGTACCGGTAATAGAAAATCAAGCCTTAAACAAGACAATTAAAAGAATCGCTTTTGGCATCGAAAAATTAGCACAACTTTTTTCTGATTCAGATACCCCGAAAGTTTCAAATTTTCGATTCCGTATATTCGTCCCATCACTAATGCTTACAGATGGTCTCTGAATACATGATCGCCAACCAAACTGATAAAAGATATGGCACTAAATTATGAACTTGTATTCTTTTGATGTGCTGCCTATGTTTGCCTCTTGCTTTTGTGTTTCTTTCGTTTTATTTTCTGTGTGTTGTGCATAAGACGTTTCTCCTGCTCACATATGTGTTGCCCTAAAGAGGAGTTTAAAAATGCATGTGATATTTCAAGAAAGGACATTTTTTGTAGAATCTTACTTTTAGGCAAAAATCAATGGTGACTATGTAAATTCGATTCAAAAGAAAATTTCGCTGTTACGAATATCCAGACAAAAACTCATGCACAGACGGGTCGAGAAATTAAGGAACCCCAGAACAATCCTAAATTGAATGCTAAGTGCAGAAGAGTTAAGAAAAGGGGTTAGGGTTAGGGGGTGCCGGAGTTATTGACCATTTTCATCTCTTCCAGTTATGATAGTTATGCAGAGGTTCACAGTTGAAGCATGTCATTTAATCGTGATAAAATCTGTTGGACATTTGACTGAAACTAGGTGGACAAGCCATAAACACTTGTTTATTTATAACAAATATAGGTAGATTGCAAAATAGATTTTATTAACGAATTACGTGGGTGGCGTTTATTTTTTATTTTTTTAAGTCACTCTAGGAACAAAAACAAATTCTCTTAAAATAATCAAACTTTTTTAAGATTACATTTTATTGTATAAATTGTTAATTTTATCGTTTAACTAAAGCACAATTCTTTCTGATGTAAAAAAAAAAAAGATGTTCATAATTTATTTTCGATATTTAAAGATTCTAATTATGTGAATTTTTTTTTTCATCAACTTTTATTTCTGAAGAAGGTCGGAGTTTACATCCACCGAAACATTGAAAGTGGCACTCAAGATGAGAACAGTAGTCCGAAGAATTCAAATAATAACGAATAGTCAATCGTCATCTCAAAAATTCAGAAACTTAACTTTTTTTTTAAATTCTGATATTAAATATTTTTTGTCAGTGGCTTTCTTCCTTTCAGAGCAGCTCCATTTGTAATCCTAATATAAGGGTGATGCCAAATATAAGGCTGATGCAATTCTTTACCTATATAAGACACAGGTACGTCCAAGGATGGAGTATTTCTATCACATCTGGGCAGGAGACGCTAGGAAAACCTTATCCTGCCTTGACAGAGTTCAGAATAGACTTCATAGCCTAGTGGAGGATACCCTTTTCTCTTCCCTGCAACCTTTTTCTCACAAAAGAGACGTTGCGAGCCTGTCTCTGTTTTATCATTATTTTCATGGCAAGTGCTCGTCTGAGCTCCAATCTATGCCCACCTCCTCGCCAAACATTCACGAGAAACACTCGTTTGGTTGAAACCACTATCAATAATTCCCCCACTTTTTATTTGTACCTAAACCTAAACATTGATTCCATGAACAAAGTTTCTTTGTTAGAACTGCACATCTATGGAACTCTTTCATTTACCTGCTTTACAGCTAATTACAATATGGCTGTCTTCAAGTTCAATGTAAACAAATCAATATTAAATAGAGAAATAGTCAACCACCTCAGCAGAAACAACCTTCTTAGTGACACACAATATGGTTTCCGCTCTGCAAGATCTACCGCGGATGTGCTGACGGTTATATCCCACAGGATTAGTGAATCTCTTGACAAAGGCTTCCTTTCTAGGGCAATTGCTCTTGACATATCAAAGGCCTTTGACAAAGTATGGCATAAGGGTCTACTTCACAAGATTTCCAGCTACGGTATAACTGGAAATGTTTTCTCAATCATTAAATCATTTCTCTCCGATAGGCTCATAAGAGTAGTGGTAGATGGACAAAAATCGGAGGCCTGCAATATAAATGCTGGAGTCCCTCAGGGGTCAATCCTCGGCCCAACTCTCTTCCTGATCTACATCAATGACCTCCCTAAACACATACTTAAATCATTCGCTGACATCTATGCTGATGACACGACCATCTACGGCAACACATCAAAGGCTGTAAATGACGAAGTTCTCTCAGATTCTCTCTCCTCTGATCTCGAGCGCGTGGTTCAGTGGGGGAAGATGTGGCTAGTTACCTTTAATGCATCTAAAACCAAACTCCTATCCTTACATCATCAACGCTCTGATCCCCAGCTGGCATCAATTGTGATGGATGGCTCTCGTCTGGGTGAGGCCCCGTGTTTTGACAAGCTTCTGGGTTTGACCTTTACTCCTGATCTGAAATGGAACACGTACATCAAGTCTGTTGCCAAGGTCGCAGGAAAGATGGTGGGATCCTTCTACCGCTCCAGAAGATATCTCACTACTGATGCAATTCTCTATCTATATAAAAGCCAAGGATGGAATACTGTTGCCATATCTGGGCAGGAGCTGCCAAAAACAGCCTATCATGCCTTGACAGAGTACAAAATAGACTTCGTGGTTTAGTGGGGGATGCCCTTTTCTCTACCCTGCAACCCCTCTCCCACAGAAGAGACGTTGCGAGCCTATCCTTGTTTTATCGTTATTTTCATGGCAGGTGCTCGTCTGAACTCCAATCCCTGGTCCCCCCTCGCCAAACTTTCACGAAAAACACCCGTCTAGCTGAATCCACTGTGAAAAATTTCCCCCACTCTATATCTGTGCCTAAATCAAAACGTGGATTTCATGAGCAAAGCTTCTTTCTTAGAACTGCACGCCTGTGGAACTCTGTTCCGTCTGCCTGCTTCCCTCCGGACTACAACTTGGATGTCTTCAAGTCTAATGTTAACAAATTCCTAATGAACCGCCCCCCTAATTAAACACTTCATAAAATCTCCTCACTAACGTGATGTACTTGCAATAACCCTTATCCCTGAGTGGCTTCCGGGCCTTGATAAGTGGTGATCACTGTGTAAAAAAAAAAAAAAAAAAAAAATTCTTGATGAGCCGTTCCTCTTAAGTAATCCAATTTACCAAATTTACACTTTTAACAATTACTATGATATTGTCCTTTTGACCACTGTACACTCTTTAACCTTTATCCTCGAGTGGCCACTGGTTTGTTTCAAAAGTAATGCCTCCTAATTTTTATTGTACCTGAATGGATCAGAGGGGATTTTAAATTGCATCATTAAAATCACTGAACTTATGCATTTATGATCTAAAAGTTTCACCTCTCTGTTGCAGATATTGACGGTGTGAGACTAAGAAAGCAACCCCCTGTCATTGAGGTGCGTCAGAAGCAGAAATGTGTCATTGAATTCTTCCTTTTGATGTTGCAAATATCCAGACAAACCTCATGTACAAATAAGTCCACAAATTAAGGAACCACAGAGCAATCCTAAATTGGAAGCTAAGTGCAGAAGAGTTAAGAGGAGAGGGTGCCACAGTTATTAACCATTTTCATGTCATATCCAGTTGTGCTTGCGTTACATACATTAGAGCATATTGTTTAATGGCAATAAAAGACCGTTTGACATTTATGACTGAAACCTGTTTATTTTAGTGCAATGTAACGAGTAGTTTAATAGTTTATCTGTTAAATATTTATAGACACGCAGACACACACATACATCTACTGTTTTTATTTATTTCAATAAATTATACTATTCTAAAGACTTCCGTTTTTATAATAACTAGCAATTTTATTAGTTTGATAAATTTAGAATTATCTCCCTTAAATCATAATATAGTCTTTTAAGATTTGAAATTAAAAAAAAAATTTATTTCTTATCTACTCTCCTATTATAAAAAGATAATATATTGGAATCTTGTATTATTTAAATGCTGCATTCGAATTAAAATAGTTTTGAAACGGCTGTAAACTAATTTCATAGATACACTTGTTCCAAAGTGATCATCCTCTCTCTCAGTTCTCTACGTTCATAACAGTGTTTTCCAGATTGTTTTTATTCCATCCTTTAAATAGTTCTCGTTTGTTTTGAACGTTTGCCATGCTACACATATTGATGGGGATGAAGGGGGATTAGTCTCCTTGCTACTTTGGTTGCTTGGAGACTTGGGTAGAAAGTATCAGTCAAGAATCCATTTTTGACAATCAGCCTGGCAGGTGATGGGCTACCTGTCTTGACTGAGGTACGCTGCCTAGGTATTGTCTAGGAGGTTTACCCTCTCAGACTTTGCCACCCAACTTTCGGGTGCGCAAAGTTTATTTCTTTTTACCTGAGGCGCTCATATCGAGAAAATGCCGGTGGAGATTTTTTCTAGGCCAGAGTGGCCCTCCTTTATGGGCATTGGCTGAACATCCCCACTTTCTGACTTGTCATATCATGCTGAGGCAGGCAACATGTAAATATCTACTCTTCATTATATAATGGTTTTCAGTCTTCTATCTTTGCTAGGTGTTCATCACAGTGGATCTGATTACATATTTCTATACTCAACACTTCAGCTTGCTGTAGAACATTGGTGTCTGAAGAGGATATTGCTGAGGCACGTTTTGTGAAACCTATCCAGCATCCTAATGTGTCGTCTATAAGTAGTCCAAATACAGAAGAACAAACACACCACTATGTACAAACTAAGCTTTGCTTTGATGGCAATGATTGTCTGACATTACATGCTTTTCAAGCTTATAAAAGGCTTTTGAAGCAGTTTCGATTCTTAGTCATGTCTCATATTCAAGGGCTCAATCTCTGGAGAAAAAATTCTCCCAAGATATACAAATGAGCCAAGTCCAGTATTCTAGTTCCCTTTTAACATAAGTGTTGAGTTCTACATACTAGACTCCTGGTAGAGCAGAAAAGCATTAATTTAGTTTTCTCCAGATTGATGAAGAGTCCAACGGTATTACATGCTCGAGAGGCTTATTATTATCTACATACACTCATTAGTGTTGGCAACAAAGACTGCATTATCAGCATAGAGGAACTTCCATACAAGGGTTTGGACTCTGCGTTAAATTGAACTAGGATAATAACCCTACCAGTGGTTAAGAGACGTTGCAGTCCTTAAGGGCAGGATAGAGGGTTATTGAAAAAACATAGAGAATAACCTTGATACAAGAATCTCACCCTGATTAACATTGTTATACAAATGACCTCCTAGAAAATATTGTTCAAAGGATCAACATTCATTCATGCTGATGACCCCACCCTCTATTCTAGTATTGCTTCTTGCCCCTTTTCCTCGTATGAGTTGATCTAGAAGTTGATCTGGGTACAGTTATGGATTAGAGTAAGTAGTTTGACTTTAAATCGCAGGTATGTCCCTATTATTATTATTATTATTATTATTATTATTATTATTATTATCACTACTACTACTACTGAGATTCTTATGAGAAATCGACTGCTTGATCTTTTTTTCTCATCAACTCTTTCTTGGAGTTTCTATATTAAATCCATTGCTCTTTCTGATTCTTGTAAAATCGGTTCTCTCTATCGCTCTAAACACTTTCTCACACTCGAGACAATTCACTATCTCTACAAATCTACTATCAGACTATTATGGAGTATTGTTTCCATATTTGAATGTTCTTGATGAATTGTAGAAAAGTTTCTGTAATTTGATTGGCCTTACCCTTCTTTACTGCAATCTCTAATAGTCTCAGTCTTTTCTATAAATAATATAATGGCATGTGTTCCTCAGAATTGTCTGATCTATTCCCTGGGTCCTTTGTTCCAGCTTGTTTGATTCGTTGGTCTCCATTAGTTCGCTATTTTAATATCTCATTGCAATGCAACTTCCTATTTTACTAGCTTCTTTCCAAGAACTACAAGTTTGTGGAACTCTCTTCCTGCTCACTGTTTTCCTTCTACCTACAACCTTGATATTTTTAAAGACTATGGTCAATAAGCATCCCTATCTTCGCAATAATCATCTTTCATTCTTATTAGCTCCTTACATCAAGTGGCTTCATGCCTTGGCTCAAATGATTTCTATAAATAAATAAATTTAAGAAAAACCATATATTAATTTTTACTGTATAAAATTGTATAATACCTATGTAATGTAATCTAATGCAATGTAATGTAATAGCTCTTTTTAAATCCAATTTCAAATATAGTTTTCTGCTTGAATTGTTTTAGATAGTATTTATGTGAGATCTCTCTCTCACTCTCTCTCTCTCTATCTATCTATCTATATATATATATATATATATATATATATATATATATATATATATATAATGTCATCCACATAAGTACTGTGTCATAACTCATAAGTGCAGCTAGGCTAGCAACTATCTCAAGCCAGTTTTAAAACTCGACCGCCTAGACAACAGTTGGCGCTTCCAACCGTTGCACTATTCAGCTGCTGCTAAGATGGTTATGTGAATTAACAATGTTCAAACATTGTCCAAACGCCTAAGCTCATTTGTTTACACAAAGAGCATCGCTTAATATGCTAGTGTCAGTTTGTTTATCACTTCTCAGCCCAACATTGGGAACATTCATAGTTATCCACATACAGCTCATCAATGTTATTTCAGCAAGGCGGCTTGCATTGATGTTGGGATGTTACATAAGGAATTCCCAAACCCATCGATGGCTATGCAGTCGTTAGAAGTCGAAAATAAAGTGCAGGATACAGAAAACAGGGCCAAACCCCTACCGACACGTCTAGACAGCCTCCCTTTCCCTGCCACCGAAGCCAACATCGGCAAATTAAAAGACTCTCTACAAATGCCAGCTGTTCTGGCATTCAGGGGTTTTTACTGTTCTAGACTTCTGCCAGGAACTACACTGTCAATTATTGCATCCATTCAGCACAACATCTTCATTGGATTAGCTGGCTCATCTTGTACGACCTAAGCCAAGGGCAGGCAACCGCCTCTCGGCTCATCTCAATCTGTCGAAGATATTTCAAGCATATGGTTCCCCAGAAGAACTCAGCAGTGATGGTGGCCCGCTGCTCACATCCTTCCCATTCAAGCAGTTTCTAGAGAAATAGTCTGTAAAGCACAGGTTATCATCTGTGGCCTATCCACAATCCAATGGTCGAGCGGAGCTAGCTGTCAAAACAGCCAAGAGGGTTGTAGATGGCAACACAGGACCACAAGGGTCCTTAGATAACGACAAGGCTGCCAGGGCCATCCTACAATACAGAAATACCCCTATACAGGGTATCGGCCTATCCCCAGCACAGCTTCTGCTCCACAGGCGACTTCGAGACTACCTCCCCTCTCACCCGACCCTTTACAAGCCACATCTGGAATGGATCGCAGCGGCTCGAAAGCACGAGATAACCCTGTCTTGGTGCAACACGCTGCTCATAGAGATGTATAACCGTACGGCCCATTCTCTCCGCCCACTACAAAGTGGGGACTTCGTCATACTACAAAGAAACAACCGTCTCTGGGACATCACTGGTTGGGTGATTGAAGCCCCCACCCCCACCCCACCCAATCGGCAGTACCGTATCAGTTGATGGCTCTGGTAGAATCACAGTGCAGAATCGGCGGTTCATCAGAAAACTTGAGACTCCCACATCTCCAAAGCCCATCCCAAGCGCGCTACCAGGGGCCCCACCTCACATACCCCAAGTGACAGAGACAAACAGCCCTGTCGTACCAGACCCTCAATTTGACCTTCGGACACAGCAACCCGGCGGGAACATCACTCCAGAAGAAGTACCTGAACCTCCTAGACCAATGCCAGCCAAGTCGGCGTGGGCACTTGCGAGGCTATTCCCACATAATCAACCTGGCCGTGAGGAGCTCATTCCTCCTTGGAGGCCGTTACCTCCACGTGATGGGGGAGGGGAGATGTAGAATCAAGAATCAAGAATGCGCTTACCTTCCCTCTCCACCATTATGGACCATTTAACTAATTTCAACATATTTATTCAGTAGCAATTAGTGGTATGCTAATTGCCATTGGACCAGCCTACAATTAGTCAGGGATGATGGATTGTTCTATTTTGAGGCACCTGATTGGCTAAACATGCCAGGAGGGGCAGGTGCCACTCTACAAATGCCAGCTGTTCTGGCATTCAGGGTTTACTGTTCTAGACTTCTGCCAGGAACTACACTGTCAATTATCGCATCCATTCAGCACAACATCTTCATTGGATTAGCTGGCTCACCCTAGCAATATTCTACAGGCTAGCTACTACCTTTGAAACTTAATTGCCTAGGGGACAGTTGGTTCTCCCAACGGTTATGCTATTTGGCTGCTGCTAAGACATCTTGTAGGAGACGAAGACTGGTATTTTTCAAGCATAAAACCGATTCCTTTTTTTTTTTTTTTTTAAGATAGGTACAGATCCTCAGATAAAACTAAAGACTTTAAACTTTAACAAAATACAATGGAAAATTCAAATAGAAATACCAATTTCTCTTCTGATGAAATCCATCCTAAACTATCTAATCATTAACACAAACCAAATTCTTTGAGATGCGCACAGTCTTATATTTTGATATCGCGATGTTTTCATTCAATTCACCATAAAATTTCTGTATCTCTATATCAGCTTTCCTTCCCTCTTGCAATAGCGCCATCATGCAAACGTAGTTCCGGCAATATTTTTTATTGACATGGGTTCTTGTTCTTCAGTCTAATCTCAGTTTTGCGATAATGGAGATTGGAAAGCTATTAATTATGTGAAGAAATGGAAAAACAGAAACGCAGCTGCCATTTTATTTCCACCATTCATTTTTGGTAATTAATTGCAGGAATTCTGTTTGTATTTCTCATCTGCAGAAACACATAAATAGAATGGAACAAGCGCATATATCCACTTCAGATAGGGAAATAGTTTCGATACAATAAACAATCACTGATAAGACACAACAGGATAAAGCGTTGAAACTCTTCCTAAAAGCAGAATCACTCTGGAAAATTCCAGATTTCTCAGAAGGTTGGAAACATCTGCAATTCCAGTCCCAATTCCTAGTGTTTTGTCTGAATCCCTGCAAACATCTTAGGATTTCCATGAACCTAAAACACTGGCGCCACAAAGCAAATGAAACAAAATCTTCCAGCTTACTTCCTCACAACAGCTTGGCAAAAAGATATTCATTTTTCCTCAAAGACCATGATGCATATGTAAAATGAGTGGGAGATGAAAAAGCCAAATAGCACTTACCGGCATAAGGGACTCAACTATCATCCAGTTGACAGAATAAGTCATTTTTTGAAGAAACAATAATTATATACGAGAATGGGCATTCATGAATTAGCCAGCGATCAGAATCCAGGGAATGGATTTGCCCATCTAAGTAGAATAAAACTTCACAACCTTCGTATATATCCTGGCTTCTGATCAGAATATGGTTGGTTGGTTGTTTTTTGTTTTACGGCATATCAACCTTTTTCAGGTTATTTAATGCCGAATCTAGTTATTTTGAGGAACGATTTTTAATGGAGTATATATATATATTTTTTAAGTCGTATTCTATTTAACCCATAGTTGGGGCCCTAACAGGTACTACCACTCCGGGTCAGAGTGGACCTGGGAGCAATGGCAATTAAAGGATGGCTCCACACTCCCCAAGGCCCGCAAGGTGGGGCCTCACCATCGGATATAGTTTTAGGTCATATCCAGGACCTGATCAGAATATGGTTCTAGCTCAACTGATAAGACGGCTAAGCACTGGCTTCTAAATTCAATATTATATATATATATATATATATATATATATATATATATATATATATATATATGAAGTGCCTTCAATATGTTCCAGATTTTCATACAGTTACTTTTATTGATAGTACACACATGAAACTTTAGTCCCTTTCGAAGTAATCTCTTCCGGCTGCAATGCACACGTACCATTCCAACAACTTCTGGAAAGCTCCATTGAAGTCCTCTTATGGGAGCATGCCAATAATCCTCATCACAGCTTCTTTCATCTCCTCAATTGTTTCATAAAAACAGCCTCTTAGGTTTCTTTGAGCTTAGGGAATAACCAAAAGACACAGGAAGCAAGATCTGGACTATAGGAAAGGATGAGGAACTGTCTTGATGCCCATCTTGGTCAAATAGCCTGTGACAAGGCTGGAGCACCTTGGGACAAAGTTCATGCAAATCTTATGCTATGCATCTTTAGTTTCGCGAAAATGTGTGCTCAGTTCCTACACAGACGCCAAACTATGCACATATTATCTATAGACACATGAAATTCTTTATTTGGCTAATCAACTCTGGTGTTCTGACTTTCTTACTCTTCTCACACCTCATCATCGCTCACAGATTCTCTGCCTTCTTGAATCTTTTCTGCCACTCAAAAATTGATGCTCGATTCATGCAATATGGTCCAAAAGCAGTCTGAAGAATTCCATGCGTTTCTGTTGCATTTTTTTCCAAGTTTAAAACAGAATTTTATTGCATATGCTTCTTCTAAAGTGTCCTCGCATCCAAATTGCATATTGCGGACAATTATCCAATAAATAAAATTAATAAATTATACTCATCTCAATGAATTCCAATTAAATAACATATATACCATTCGGTACGGACCGACCATGGAAGGTCAGATAATAAATAAACGTGGATTTATAAGACACAAAAATTCAACCTTGATCGCTGTTCGGGGCCCGTGGCGCAGTTGATAGAGATGTTAAATCTTTATGGTTCCAGGTAAGAATTGTATGAAGATAGCGGTTTCAATCCTACCCAAAGCCAGCCAGAGGCTTACTTGGCCAAAAACATGGTGAGACGACAACTATGGAAGGCAGTAATTGCAGTCAGTCCTATCTGTTGATGAAGGCCAGATGGATAGTTGGCCGAAATGTCATGAAACAACTCATAAAAGATGAGGATAATTGTCCACAATAAATAAAAATTAATAAATGAAAGCTTGATTTATTCATTATATATATATACTAGCAAAAGTACCCGTCTTTTACTGGGTTCAAAAACAGCCTACAGAAAATGGACTCTGATTTATGAAAGTATGATAGGTTATGAAAAGGAAGGGTTGTAAAGAGATAGCTTCGAATTTGGGGGTATCAAAACCAAAGCAAAATATGATGAAAGTAAAAATAAAATAGATAAACCCCATAATTTATTATACCATACCTGTTCACACTGAAACACTTATCACAATATTCTGTGAATCTATATTAAAAAAAAACCTTGTTAAACGTTTTGACATATTTCTATGGAGGTCAGGCGCGAACGAACACCCCCATAATTTTATTATACTATATTTCTTCAAGCTGAAACATAATTATTAAAGTATACTTACAGATAGATATGAAAAGTCTTTATTAAAGTTTGTGCATATTTCCATTCTATGGAGGCCAGGCGCTAATGCAGACTCCACAATTTTATTATACCATCCCTATTTAAGTTAAAACATACTTATCAAAGTATTATTATGTACATCTATATCAAAAACACTTGTAATTTTTTTTTTTTTAATTTTTTTTTTCCATACTTTGTGGACCAGGCGCATATGCAGACCCCACAATTTTAATGAATCGTCATTATGCCAGATCAAACATACCCATTCCTGTGTCTCGATACATTTATTTTTATGTGATCAGTTTTCTATAATAGTCAACCATATAGGAGCCTATTCGTGACCAGACACACACACACAGACGTTCAGCTTTATATATATACTAGCATGGGCGCCAGGCGTTGCCCGGGTGTTTGGATGTATATGTTGAGCAAAAAAAAAAAAAAAAGTGGTAGTAGGAAGGCAGGCTCGAACCCGTACCACAAAGGAGGAAAAGAACGGGGTAAACCCTAACGTTTATGCTGTTACGACCACTGTTAAACCGTAAGCGGCATTTTTTTAAAATTAAGGCTAGATCATCTAAAGGAGAGGATAACTTTAAAAAATATCGGAGAAAAAAAAGTGACCCCCCCCCCTGTAGAAAAGCGCCTAGGGGAAGATATTAATGTTTTTAGCCAATTTTTCGATATTTGTCGTATGAAAGATAGAACTTTAAAACAATACTGATCTTGGTAAAATCCGTCGCCTCTATTGAAAGTTAAAGGCAGACATGCAAACAGACATAGATACATACATTTATATATTGGTAACTAAAAATTTTCGACCCAAACTGATGAAAAAGCTTGCGCTATCTCTGAATATCCTTTATGTAAAATTACAAATATTTAGACGCGAAATTGTCTGAGTAATTTGGAAGAGACCGCAGAGGTCAATTTTTTTTTACCTTTGACCCCTATTATGACCCCCTTAAAATTTATTGTTTTGGGCTCAAATCAAGTTAAGTTAGATCCATGTCCAAGGAGCCTATATCTAAATTTTCCAGTGCGTAGACCCAAAATTGTCGGAGGAGTTTGGTAGAGCTCTCAAAGGTCCAATCGTTGAACTTTGACCCCTTAATCGCCAAATTTCTGGCCAAAAACCGATCGCATCGATTTTCCCAAATCTCATTAACCTGTATATCAAATTTCGAGTCTGTAGAGTAAAAATTGACAGAGTTATTGCGAAATGTACACACAGATATTTTCACTTATATATATATAATGAAAACTTGGTTTATTCATTCACTACGATTTGTCACTTTATTCTGAACTCCTATTAGTAATGCTCGAATAACGTGCTTCTGATCATGCTGCAGATGTTGACATAAATTAATGCTACCTCTTGTGACTTATATGTATAGATGAATTGGCTATATATCTATCTGTGTCCATGTTTTCAAACTCTATCTTCTCCGAAACTAAAAGTCGCAGAGCGGCGGTAGAGTCCTCAAACGATTGAATATTTTTATAGATCGTTCTTTTATGGGCTTTAGCCGGTTTAAATAGTTTATTAAGGGGTCAAAATTGAAAAAAAAAATCGTTATATATTTTGTACATCTTTTTAATTTTTAATCAGTTCATGCCCGTGCCATGTTCGTCCAGTGGTAACGTCACCAGCTTTGAATGCTACAGTTTCGGTTTCGATTCTAACTGATGGCATCACAACAATCTTTTTTTTACTTTTGAAATCACGACTCTATAATAATATATACGAAATCTGGACAAATTAAAATAAAGATATTTTACGCCCAGGCAAAACCTCCACCCTTGCTAGTGACGATATAAAACTATATGCTAAATATATATATATAGATTTATTCATTTATTCAATAAGGGTACATATCAATTAGAGGTGATTGGTAAAACTATATACTAAATATAGATAGATTAGGAGGGCATGAATATATCTAGTTAGGGTATGGCATAAAGGTCTACTCCACAAAATCTCCAGCTATAGTAAAGCTGGAAATGTCTTTTCACTTATTCATTATCATTTCTCTGATAGGTTCATAAGAGTAGTGGTTAATGGGCAGAAATCAGAAGCTCAGAGTATTAATGCTGGAGTCCCTCAGGGGTCCATCCTGGGCCCAACTCTATTTCTGATCTATATAAATGATCTCCCAAATCACATCCTAAGATCATTTGTAGACATTTATGCTGACGGCACTACCATCTATGGAAACACTTCAAAGGCCATAAATGACCAAGTTTGGATTCTCTCTCCTTTCATCTTGATCATGTGGTGCAATGGGGAAAGAGGTGGCTGGTTAATTTTAATGCATCTAAAACCGAGCTTCTATCTTTCCGCCATCAATGCTTTTTTTTTTTTTTTTACATGGCGGTCACCGCTTATCAAGGCCCAGAGATCACTCGAGGATAAGGGTTACTAGGTATACATTAGTCATTGTGATTTTAGCGTAGTAAACATTAGTGGGAATTTTGTAACTTGGATCACTTAGGGGGACGGTTCAATAAGAACTTGTTCACGTTGGACTTGAAGACAATCAGAGTGTAGTCAGCTGGAAAGCAGGCAAACGGAATAGAGTTCTACAGGCGAGCAGTTCTAAGAAAGAAGCCCTGTTCATGGAATCTATGTTTAGGTTTAGGCACGGATAAAGAGTGTGGGTAATTGTTGATAGTGGTTCTGGCAAAATGAGTGTTTTTTGTGAAAGTCTGGCGAGGGCGGACCAGAGATCGAAGTTCAGATGAGCACCTGCCATGAAAATAACGATAAAGCAGGGACAGGCTCGCTACGTCTCTTCTGTGGGAAAGGGGTTGCAGAGAACAGAAAAGGGCATCCTTCACTAAGCTACGAAGTCTATTTTGAACTCTGTCAAGACAGGATAAGCTGCTTCTAGCAGCTCCTGCCCAGATGTGGCAACAGTAATGAATGGCTCTTGTCTTAAGGAGGCTCCATGTTTTGACGTTTCTAGGTTTGACCTTTATTCCTGATCTGAGATGGAACACGTGCATCAAATCCGTTGCCAAGGCTGATGGAAAAACGGTTGGATCATTCTACTGCTCCAGTAGATATCTCACTGCTGATGCAACTCTCTACCTGTATAAGAGCCAAGTACGTCCAAGGATGGAGTACTGTTGCCACATTTGGGTAGGAGCTGCTAGGAAGACCTGATTCTGCCGTGACAGAGTTCAAAATAGACTTTGTAGCCTAGTGGGGGGGGTGCTCTTTTCTTTTCCTTGCACTTTGTGAGTCTGTCTCAGCACTGGCCTGACTTTCACAAAAAAACACTCATCTAACTAAAAACGCTATCAATAATCCCCCCCCCCTCTTCTGTGCCTAAACCTAAACATAGATTCCATGAACAAAGCTCTTTTCTTAGAACTGCACGACTGTGGAACTCTCTTCCGTTTTCCTGATTTCCAACTAACACCATGATTGTCTTCAAGTTTTTGATGAGCCATCCCCTTATCTAATCCAATTCACCAAATTTCCACTACTAACGATTACTATGACATGTTCCCCTTGACCACTGTACATGCATTAAACCTTATTCTCGAGTGGCCTCCAGGCCTTGATAAGTGATGACTTCTTTGTAAAAAACAAAAAACAAAAAAATTCATTTATTCAATAAGGATACATATCATTTAGTGAGTTTCACTAATTGATGTATATTCTTATTGAATAAATGAATAAAACTATATAACTTAGTATGTTGTTTTATGTCGTCATTTTCGTTCTTTATTGACTTTTTATATAAGCTCCATTACAATCTGAGCTTTGCATTATCCCGATAAGTTGATCTTATTCTTTTGCTTTAACTCCCTCATTTTTAAATTATATATATTAGTGTCGGGGCTATTAATCGGAATCGGGAATCGAAAAAAAATCAGAACTTTTGGAGTTATCAGTATCAGAAAAATGTGTGCCTATTTTCTGATGCCAAAAACCATATCTTCAACAAGACCAACTGATTGCCAGAATAAATCTAGTCTTTGCACATCCCTCGAAGAACACTAAAGGCTGCTCCAGATTCAATTCCTACTACGATGCCATGTAGAAGCTAATACTGACTTGTTTGCCTGAGCTTTTATTAAGCAAGAAATATGCACATTCAATTTAAAGAATACATTAATTATTAGCCAAGATATAACTTTTTTTTTCGTTTCCAATAAGCGTCGCATTTGTCTATAGCATCTCATAAATAGATGTGTTAATTATCTGTGTTACTAGGTTCTGCCATGAAATAGCTTTGAAAAATATATATTTTAGTCTTGCATAGCCGTTTCCCCTTGGTTGTTTGATTTTCGGAATTGCAATGATTCGCTAAATTTTAGAGTACCCTGAAAAAGTCGATGAGAGTTTCTCTGGTAAATGACTTACAAAAATTTATTTATTTGCGAACTGTTATCCTCATCTTAATAGTTGTGGTGGTTTCACCACGTTTCGGCCAACGAAACTTCTGGCCTTCTTCAAGTGATTAACCGCAACAGGATAAGAATGCTGAGCCGCGTAACTGTATCCCCAGTAATTACTGCCTTCTATAGTTGTTGTTGTTGTTGTCTCGCCACGTTTTTGGCCAACTAAGCCTCTTGCCTGCTTTGGGAAGGATTGAAACTGCTATCTTCAGACAAAGCTCACTTAGAACTGTCACGGTTAATTACCTGAAGAAGGCCAGAGGATGAGTTGGTCGAAACGTGGTGAACAACAACAACAGCTATCAGGATGAGGTTAACAGTCCACGAATAAATAAATAAATACACCAAATTACTCATCTCAAAAGATTTAAAAAAAAAAAAAAATATTGCACAAATTTTTGTATTATAATAAAAATGACATCTTACTTAGCTACTGTTCTGTTGTAGTTTGAACCAACCCTGAATAAAACATGGCTGACATAGCTAAGCTTGTTAGGAATGTTGTCCTCGTAATCCGAAAAATAATTTTGGATAGACTAAGCGCCAACAGCGCCATTCTATTGCTGCCGTTGGCTAACTCTGATTCATTTCTACGATTCCTTCATACTGCAGATTGAAATTCAATATTTATACAAATTGGATTCAACCATTAAACGATTTGAGCCAGTTATCGTTAATTAGATGAAGTGAAAAACTTGAAATACAAGTTTCAATCAATAACGTGTCAAGTACAAACATGAAACTATTAGAATAAGAATTTTCTGATTAAGTGACGGATGTGGATATCATGAATGACTAACTTTTGTGACTTAAATGTATATATCGTGATATATATATATATATATATATATATATATATATATATATATATATATATATATATATATATATAAATGCATATATCTTATTTCTCTACACATGTAAAGGAAGGTATGCGCGTATGTGTGTATGTATGTGTTTGTGAGCATATGTATGTGTGTCCATGTGTGTGTATATGTGTATATATGTGTGTGTGTTTGTATATAAATTATTATTATTATTATTAAAATGTATTATAGCAATAATTATGTCAGCCCCTTTAAGAATTCTGTTCTTATTGTTGAGCAATTTAAAGTTGAAATGACAGTCGGTCACTTAAGCTCGCATGCGCATATTATGATGGTGTAATCATTAGATCACAACGTACGGACGTCTCAACATTTGAAAATAAATGTTTAAATATAAACTGTATTTCTCGCGGTTAACGCTGGCCATCCGGTTTGTTCCTTGCTAATGGAGTCAAAGCTGGCTTTTTGGCCAGGTTCGAATATCCCAACTGACTGTAATTGTCTCCCTGCACTGATAATTCCCAAAAGGATGAAACACTAGTGTCTGCAGATATTTTAAAAACATTATCATAATATATATACACACTAGCAGGTCGCTCAGCGTTGCCAGGTCGTAAGATACGCTTAAGTATAATATTTTAGTTCCTGCAGATGAATTGGGTGCCTTCAGCTAGAATCGAAACCAAAACATACAACTCTTTCACCCTTATTCCTTAGTCTTTGAGCCATGCCCATACGAATATATATATATATAAAAGTGAACGTGTCTGTGTATCTGTCTGTGTACATTTCCCTACGCAATACTTTTGTCAATTTTAAATCTACAGACTCGAAATTTGATATAAAGGGTACTGAGATTTGGGAAAATATTTGTGATCAGTTTTCGGCCAGAAATTTGGCTTTTAAGGGGGCAAAGTTCAACAATTTGACTTTTGAGAACTCTACCAAACTCCTCCGCCAATTTGGGGGTCTAAACACTTGAAATTTTAGATATAGGTTCCTTGGACATGGATCTAACAATAACTTGATTTGAGCCCAAAACAAATGTTAAGGGATCATAATAGGAGTCAAAGTTAAAAAAAAAAAAAATGACCTCTGCGGTCTCTACCAAATTACTCAGACAATTTTTAGTCTAAACATTTGAAATTTTACATAAAGGGTATTCAGAGATAGGGCAAGCTTTTTAATCGGTTTGGGTCGAAAATTTGAGCTACAAATATGCATGTTTGCATGTCTGCCTAAAACTTTCGACAGAGGCGACGGATTTTCACAAGATCAGTATTTGTTGGAAGCTCGACCCTTCGGACGACAAATACCGAAAAATTGGCTAAAAACAGTTATTTCTTCACTTTCAACTGGGCACTTTTCTACAGGAAGCGGTCGCTTTTTTCGCCGATATTTTCGAAAGTCATCCCCTCTTTTCGATTGTCTAGCCTTAATTTAAACCTACGTCACTTCCGGCTTGGCGGTGATCGTAACAGCAAAGACGTCACGTTTTTCCTGTTCTTTTCCTCCTTCAGGGTACGGGTTCGAGCCTGCCTTCCTACTACCACTTTTTTAATTTTTTTTTTTTTTTTTTTGCTCAACATACACCCCCAAACACCCGGGCAACACAGGGCTGAAATGCTAGTGTATATATATATATATATATAATTCATCTTTAATCCCTTTTTAAAAAGATAAAATCACCTTATCGTCGAAAACTAGATTAAAGCAAGCAAGCCCGGACGGTCTACAGTTTTAATTATATATAACTAATGAGTTAACATTTATGAAGACTAACGAAGTACTCTATTATAACAGATAAATTAACAAAAAAATCTCCACTAATCATCATCAACGCTAAAGTGAACCACCTTACAAAAACCAAGAAACTACATTAAATTTTTAGTCAAGTGACAGATGTTGATAAAATAAATGGATGCTAACTCTTTTGCCTTACGTTTATGCATTTTACTATGGAATCATACATCCATATCTATCTAGCTATCTATCATGTGACCATGTCTGTATGCTTGTCTGTCTGCCTGAGGAACAGTCTCTCACAAACTCCTCTTTCAATTTTTGGTCTACAAACTTGAAACTTGATATATAGAGAATTTGGATCAACAAACAAATTCGATTTGGTCTTTAGTCGGTAAAAATAGCTGCTAAGTGGTCAAACTTGATAAAAATTAGAACTTGGCAGGTATAAGTTGATCTAAAGTGCTCTTGTACGCATCCACAAATATAAATTAATACGTTAAAGTCTGTTAAATTTAAACGTTTTCTTATCTATCTGACTATAGCTGAAACAGTAACAACTGAAGCTGAATTGCAATACTGTTTTGGGTTCGAACCCAGCCATGCAGTTACTTTTGACTCCATATGCTAAGCCTTATCTCCGGGCCACCAAACAATTGCCGCAATTAATGACTAATAAATGCTCAATTTGGCTGCAGGCATTATATGATCCAGAGTGTTCGAACGATGAGAAGTCGTAAACGTTGATTGACATTGAACAGTCTCTATTCAACTGTCAATTTTTGCTGTACAGACTTGAAAATTGATATCAAGGGAATTCAGACCTGTGGACAAATTTGGTTTTAGCCGGTAAAAATAGCTGCTACGGGTTCAACTTAAAAAATTGAAACTTGGCATGAATAAGTCATCTAAACGTGTGTCTTCTACACAGGTGCAAATATACATTTTTATGTGTAACTACGTTAATTTTTGAAAGTTTTGAAATGCATATGGACTTAGCACAGAGGGTAACGAATAAGTCTGGAGAACATGTTTTGGTTTCAATTCTAGCTGATGGCACCCAAGTTATATATATGTTTAAACTTTTGAAATAACTAACATATATTGGGTACAATATAACAATCAATAGAGAATTGGCTCCATAATATTAATTACGAAATCTACATAAACTAAAATTATCATTATCGGATGGCATGCTAGTAGATTATAATATATATATATATATATATATATATATATATATATATATATATATATATATATATATATATATATATATATACCATACTTTGGGATAATTGCGCAAAGTCCGGGGTAATTGTGCCAATTAGCTAAAAGTGCTTTTTTGGCAACCACGCATATAAAGAGCACTTTTTTTAGTTGGTGCAGTTACTCCCGGATTTGGCGCAATTACTCCAAGGTACAGTGTGTGTGTGTGTGTGTGTATATATATATATATATATAGAGAGAGTTTCAGAATGTGAGAGATTACATATAATAAATTCCACAGTCAAACAATGTAGCAGCCCACAAGAGCCATGACAATCAAAGAACCGGAAGTCCAAGACTAGTTTCGCCCTCATTTGGGCTCATCAGTTAGACACATCCGAACTCGGGATTCGAAACCCGAGCCAAGCACTCTGTCAACTGATCAAACGACCCGCACGCAAGAAATTCTATTAAATAACACAGATCAAGCAAACAGCGCCGAAATCCGACTGTGAAATGGACCTACTTCGTTTCGACAAGGGACGCGGTCATCCAACTTATATATATATATATATATATATATATATATATATATATATATAGGTAGCATATTCTATTTAGGCAAACATTATTGAATAGCATGAAATGTTTTTGTTTGTTTTTTCACTTTTTTATTTTCTCAGTCTTTCGCATAATCCATCGCGTATTTCTGCTGAATTAGCTCCATAGATTTTTTTCTTCTCCCTCGAGTACTTTCCCTTGACTAACTCGATTGTCATCAGGTGAATTATTGGTTTGGATTATTCATGTTTGCTGTTTATAATTAAAAAAGAAAAAAAAAGTATGCATAAGTTATGAGATAGCATATTTGCGACGTGATCACGTGTTAGACGTGAGGCTGCCTAAAATTTACAATATTTTAAAAGGTTAAATTTGGAATTTTTTCTTTTCTTTTTTTTTTTTCAGACTTTTCTCCAGTTCAATAAGTTAACGATTACACGTTCGATCTAATTAGGAAACGATGATTAATTAAACTATTACTTAAACTCCTAACAAATTTTTATCAAACAAAGTAGAACTCCGGGATACGGCATTAATCTGTTCCAGTTTGGTGAAATCGCCGTATGGCGGGGCCTAAGTAAAATTTTATACAATACATATTAAAAATTAGTAACAAAATACAACACAGTATATGATACACATGTATATAATCAAATAATCTTATAAATAATACCGTAAGGTGGGGCAAATACCGTAACCAGGGGCCGGAAAAACATTGTATTCAACATTGTAACCTGAAAAAAAAACGTATCCCAGAGGTTCTGCTGTAATTTTTCCTTTCTTTTATGAAATTTGTTCGCATATAGAAATATGGACAGGATAATGAAATGTTTGCATATAGAAATATGGACAGGATAATGAAATGTTTGCATATAGAAATATGGACAGGATAATGAAATATTCGCATATAGAAATATGGACAGGGTAATGAAATGTTCGCATATAGAAATATGGACAGGATAATGAAATGTTCGCATATAGAAATATGGACAGGATAATGAAATGTTCGCATATAGAAATTTGGACAGGATAATGAAATGTTCGCATATAGAAATATGGACAGGATAATGAAATGTTCGCATATAGAAATATGGACAGGATAATGAAATGTTCGCATATAGAAATATGGACAGGATAATGAAATGTTCGCATATAGAAATATGGACAGGATAATGAAATGTTCGCATATAGAAATTTGGACAGGATAATGAAATGTTCGCATATAGAAATTTGGACAGGATAATGAAATGTTCGCATATAGAAATATGGACAGGATAATGAAATGTTCGCATATAGAAATATGGACAGGATAATGAAATGTTCGCATATAGAAATTTGGACAGGATAATGAAATGTTCGCATATAGAAATATGGACAGGATAATGAAATGTTCGCATATAGAAATTTGGACAGGGTAATGAAATGTTTGCATATAGAAATATGGACAGGATAATGAAATGTTTGCATATAGAAATTTGGACAGGATAATGAAATGTTCGCATATAGAAATATGGACAGGATAATGAAATGTTTGCATATAGAAATATGGACAGGATAATGAAATATTCGCATATAGAAATATGGACAGGGTAATGAAATGTTCGCATATAGAAATATGGACAGGATAATGAAATGTTTGCATATAGAAATATGGACAGGATAATGAAATATTCGCATATAGAAATATGGACAGGGTAATGAAATGTTCGCATATAGAAATATGGACAGGATAATGAAATGTTCGCATATAGAAATATGGACAGGATAATGAAATGTTCGCATATAGAAATTTGGACAGGATAATGAAATGTTCGCATATAGAAATATGGACAGGATAATGAAATGTTCGCATATAGAAATATGGACAGGATAATGAAATGTTCGCATGTAGAAATATGGACAGGATAATGAAATGTTCGCATATAGAAATATGGACAGGATAATGAAATGTTCGCATATAGAAATTTGGACAGGATAATGAAATGTTCGCATATAGAAATTTGGACAGGATAATGAAATGTTCGCATATAGAAATATGGACAGGATAATGAAATGTTCGCATATAGAAATATGGACAGGATAATGAAATGTTCGCATATAGAAATTTGGACAGGATAATGAAATGTTCGCATATAGAAATTTGGACAGGATAATGAAATGTTCGCATATAGAAATATGGACAGGATAATGAAATGTTCGCATATAGAAATATGGACAGGATAATGAAATGTTCGCATATAGAAATTTGGACAGGATAATGAAATGTTCGCATATAGAAATATGGACAGGATAATGAAATGTTCGCATATAGAAATTTGGACAGGATAATGAAATGTTCGCATATAGAAATTTGGACAGGATAATGAAATGTTCGCATATAGAAATATGGACAGGATAATGAAATGTTCGCATATAGAAATTTGGACAGGGTAATGAAATGTTTGCATATAGAAATATGGACAGGATAATGAAATGTTCGCATATAGAAATATGGACAGGATAATGAAATGTTTGCATATAGAAATATGGACAGGATAATGAAATGTTTGCATATAGAAATTTGGACAGGGTAATGAAATGTTTGCATATAGAAATATGGACAGGATAATGAAATGTTCGCATATAGAAATTTGGACAGGGTAATGAAATGTTTGCATATAGAAATATGGACAGGATAATGAAATGTTTGCATATAGAAATATGGACAGGATAATGAAATGTTTGCATATAGAAATATGGACAGGATAATGAAATGTTTGCATATAGAAATATGGACAGGATAATGAAATGTTTGCATATAGAAATTTGGACAGGATAATGAAATGTTCGCATATAGAAATATGGACAGGATAATGAAATGTTTGCATATAGAAATATGGACAGGATAATGAAATGTTTGCATATAGAAATATGGACAGGATAATGAAAGCCGTGTTTAGGTTTGAAGTTCATTATTTCTGATTATCCTGATGCACTTTCGGTTATTGTAAATTTTCCCCTCCTAGTCGACATAAACCTTTTCGGGCCCTAAAAAGTGTGGTTAGCGTTGCACTGCTCTTTTTCTACATCACAAATTCCTCATTTTATAAACACCCTCTCAGAAGGTATCCATTGTTTCACAAGATTAAAAGTACTCAGTATGCGTATAGGATGAGTTTGAATGCAAAATGCACTATCAAATACATTACCCCCTTTTCCCACAACCACATAATGTTATATGTAATAGGAGATTGACCGAATGTTCTTGCTTTCAATTTAAATAAGCTTTTTCCAATGTGCCTCTATACATACTGCAAATATATATATATATATATATATATATATATATATATATATATATATATATATATATATAGGGTGTCCAAAAAGTCACTTAAATCGATTCATTTTTTTTTTATATCTTTCTGTTTAACACAATCGGACTAAGACATTAGGGAATTATTTAAAAAATAAAATACAAAATTCAAACAATCTTTATTCATGAAAAATAATGTCTTTTAAATGTTGCCCATTTTCAGCTTCTCATATTTGTGCTCTTTCCAAAACATTATTCATGACAGATTGCAGAATCTCTGGATGGCGATTTAACTCCCTTATTTCGTTCCTGATGTTTTCCTTCAATTCTTATACGGTTTCGGGTTTGTTAACAGAGATTCTTTCTTTAAGATATCCCCACAAGAAAAGTTGGGGTAGTAAAGTCTGGAGAACGTGGTGACCATTAGACATTACCAGAGCGAAAGATAATAGTGTCGCCAAAGCATTGCCTGAGAAGCTCCGTGTTTTGGTAAAACAATTTAATTTCCAAAATATTATCCATAAAATTTCTGAAAGGAGGAAATAATCATTCATAGTAAAATGATAGATTTTGAACACTTCAGTGACTTTTTGGACAAGCGCCATGAAAGCACACAAACCAGAAGTTCTATACTAGTTTTGCCCTCATTTGGGCTTATCTATTAAACACATCTAATTTCTGGTTTCGAATCCAGATACTTTTAACTGATGAGCCCAAATAAGAGCGAAACTCAGATCTTAAACTTTTGGTTTGTTGGCTTTCATGGCTTGTGTGAGCTGTGACGTTGTTTGGCTGTGGAAATAATTATAACGTCTCTCACATTCTGTAAATTCTAATATTAATTTGCTCGCAAAGTTAACTGGTTGGATGACATGGTCCTAGTGTGTGTAAAAAATCCTACTTGTGAGACATCGGCTTGGGTTTTCAATCGTTGGTTGACTACACCTCTTGTTCGAGACTACGTAGCTACATTCCATAGTCGGATTTCTCTGTGGGTTTTCTTGATCTGTGTTAACTAATAGATTTACTTGTGTGTGTCGCGTCTTCTAAAGTAGCAGGTTTCTTGCATAAAGAGATTCTGGGTTGAAATCCCGAGTTCAGATGTATTCAACTGATGAGCCCAAATGAGGGAGAAATTCGAGTCTTGAACTTTCTGTTTTTTTGGCTTTCATGGTTCATGTGAGCTGCGACGTTGTTTGACTGTGGAAATAATTATATAATTTCTCACAATCTGAAAAATTGTAGTGTGTATGTGTGTGTATATATATATATATATACATATATATATACACACATATATATATATATATATATACTTGTTTATTGTTATATAAACATGTTCACATCCCGCTGCTACAAATAGCCACTTGTTTCAATCAAACAACAGATATCTGTTGTTTGATTGAAACAAGTGGCTATTTGTAGCAGCGGGATGTGAGCATGTTTATATAACAATAAACAAGTATTATCAGCTCTTTTTATTGAGCACTATCTAACAACCTCGTTGAATTCATTAGTCCATTACTTTTGAATATAAAAAACCCGAGTATATATATATATATATATATATATATATAAGAAGTCAAATCTTTTTAAACACCCAAGCAAGCTGATCTGAGTTTTATAATTATATAGTATTTGTATCATATATTATTATTAATAATATATAATAATAATAATATTATTGTATGGCATAATCGCATGGACTCACCGGTTCTCGTCAGATCACCAAAGTTAAAGAACGTTGGGCCTGATTAATACCAGTTGAGTGACCATTTGGGAATTCTAGGCACTGTATGTGCTCTCCGCTTATCTCGGCATTTGTTTCCAGTTGTCTTGTATATACATTTCACTTGCCACTGGTATTTAACAATGTCGTCTCAGGAGAGGTGTGGTTGGAGATTGCGTACCTCCTGCCACAAAAATTTCACGCGCAGGCACCCCTTTGTGGGTATCCATAGTCTGTTAAAGACTGAAGGAGCCCCATTATTATTATTATTATAATTATTATTATTATTATTATTATATTGTATGTGAATGATATCATTAGCAATGAGAATACATGAATACATTAAGCAATACAACATCACAAAGGCAATAAATAAATGGAAGGCAAACACACATGTTTGTATTAAACGTACTGTTTGGATATTTAATGTGAAAGTTAATCCATTCACAGAAGTTCCCAGTCTGATTTATAATGTCAAGTGTGCATTTGGTTGGGAACAAAATAAAGGGTTAGGGTTGAAAAAAAATTATAATAGAAATCAGACATGGGGAACCAAAAAAAAAAAAAAAAAAAAAGAAAATATGTATATATATATATTTATATGTATATGAAAACAAAAAAAAATAATAAACAAGGGAGGCAATTAGGGAAGAAAATATTTTTTTTTTTTTTTTTTTTTTGGTCAGCAAAGGTGAATGATATTGCACAATAATAGGGTAGTAAACATGAGTTTGTACTGCCAAAAAACAAAATGGTTGGTACAATGAAGTTGGGGGGTCAAGGGGGGTATTAACAGTGTCATGGTCCAAAAAATAAAGGTCAGGGTTAGGGTTATTAAAAAAAAATATACAAAGTTCAAACATAGCGTAAAAAAAAAAAGAAAAAATACAAAGACTGAGGATATGGAGAAATGCAGCGGGATTTTGGTTAAATGCGATGTAATTCCAGGTGGAAGGGGTTCGCGGAGCAGGGCAGGGAGGGCGTGGTAGTTATACTTGTATAATAGTACCATAGCATCTATTTGCGTACAGAGAAAGGCAAGACCGTACAGACTGATAACTATCAGCTGCGTTTCAAAGAAACACGTTAAGCAATTTAAACACAATGAAGAGCACCATTTTCGATCAGAGAGTGACTGAGTCTTAAAAAAAAAGGAAAAGAAAACAAATTTTTAAAAAAATGTAAAAAAAAAAAAAAAAAACTCCGAGAGGGGTATGTCCAAATATGGGCAGCAACCTTCAACTTGGATTCCATTTTAAAAACAAGCAACAAAATTATATAAAAGTGGAAAGTATTCTTGTCTAGATATTTGCGATGAATTACCATTGTTTACATAGTTTTTCTTCAAACTATCGCCGTCTCCATCATTAATTATTTCTATTTCTAATACGTTTCGGCTGATTGGATCTTTGATCTTGTCCAGGTTTATAGTTCATTTACTTATTTGTTAAATTATTTACTTTGGCTCATTTGGTATTCACTAACATAATCGGAAACTGAAGTCTATCCTTGGCCGAATAAAGACACAATAGTATATGATACCCTCTTGCTAAACACTATATAAACATTATAAGGTGAAAATCAAGAGTAATGAAGCAATTCAGGGAAAAGTCGCGTCCTACCATATATATCTATGTAGTAGACAGTGACAAAGGAGCTTTCAGTTAGTTCAATTCTTAATTTATTTTAATAAGTTTAAACTAGATGTTTGGTTTCCTTCAGAACTGTGTTCAGTTCATCCATCACTGGTGAACGAAACTTTGTCCCTATGTTAAAATAAAGTACATATAATATACGTTTATACGCCAAATTACAACTCAGTATTATAAAAATAAACAAATATTTTTTTGTTTGTTTTTATTTTTATTTTTATTTCGGAGATAGACACCATCCTCAAAATTTATACAGTTTAAAAAAAATTTTTTTTTATTCCTCGCCATGATATCCAATTGAAGAAAAAAAAAAAAACAGCAAAGAATCCGTGTATTGCCTGTTTGTGGTGTTATTTTGAAATGTTTGACTTAAATTTAAGATCATGTAAGGGAAAAAAAATGTATAAAATTATGAGTATGGTGTCTATCTCCGAAATATAAATTTTCAATAAATATTTTATTTCCATAATACTGCGTTATGATTTGGCTTATAAACGTATTTTTACGTATTCTATTTTAAAATTTAATCAACGCTTATATCACGGAAAACACTACTCTTTTCCTCGTTTTAACACGTGTCCTCTAATCTTGTTTAATCGTTGCCTGCTACAGTTTGTTTTAGTTTTGGCAAACTTTCTCATTAGGAAGCATCATCGTGGAGCATTATGTTAGTCAATATATGGCATGATCAAGTGACAAACTGATTCTCAATAGATCAACGAAGTTAAGCGACGTTGAGCCTGGTCAGTACAAGATGGGTGACCATTTGGGAATACCAGGCACTGCATGTAGGAAGACGGCAACTTCTCCCTACAACCGCCCCCCTCCCCGAATCTACTATCCTTACAATAATCTCTCCTAGTGGGATAGACATATGAATATGATATTCCTTAGAAATTTTCTTCAGTTGATTCAACCAATGTGTATACAATACAAGAACAGGAGGACAATATATTAAGAAGTTAACTCCCTTGAATATAATTGTGATTATTTTATTAATCTTGGTTGGTGACTTTTTCTCGATGGTTTGCCGTGAAAATGGTAAAAATGAAGATTTTTCAATATTAAATCTTAGAAACATTTAATCAATTGTTGCTGATTAATTGTGCATTTTGATGCATTTTTTTTTTAAATTTAAAGTTGATGAACATATTTTGCTGCATTTCTTTATTTTGCTGCATTTATTTATTTTGCTGCATTTATTTAATTTGCTGCATTTATTTAATTTGCTGCATTTATTTAATTTGCTGCATTTATTTAATTTGCTGCGTTTATTTAATTTGCTGCGTTTATTTAATTTGATGCATTTATTTAATTTGATGCATTTATTTAATTTGATGCATTTATTTAATTTGATGCATTTATTTAATTTGATGCATTTATTTAATTTGCTGCATTTATTTAATTTGCTGCATTTATTTAATTTGATGCATTTATTCAATTTGCTGCATTTATTTAATTTGATGCATTTAATTTGCTGCATTTATTTAATTTGCTGCATTTATTCAATTTGATGCATTTATTTAATTTGCTGCGTTTATTTAATTTGCTGCGTTTATTCAATTTGCTGCGTTTATTTAATTTGCTGCGTTTATTTAATTTGCTGCGTTTATTTAAAGTTGAACATATTTCTTTTCTTTCTTTAAAGTTGAACATATTTTGGTGCATTTTTTTTTTACTTAAATTCGATGAACATATTTAATCATTCTGTATTATTCAGATTAGTCGAACTTCTGTTCTCATCTTGATTGTTGTATTCATAACGTTTCAACCGATGCCTGTTCCGGCCTTCTTCAGGTTAAAAAGTTGCGAATCTTTAACAAGATGTACTTGAAGAAGGTCGAAGATGAAGATAACAATGCCAAGAATAATGGTCAGAATAATTCGAATAATCCGAATTATCAATCCTCATCTTAAAATTTCTGAAACGGATTTAATCACGTAATAAGCATCAACTGCACAAATAAATAAAAAAATAACCATATTTAAATGCAGGTTAAACATCGCCATAAATGGAGGTCATAAATAAATATCCCTGGAGAATTTATTGATCGAAACATAGTAGGAATCTAAACGTCAATGTTGATGGCTATAATCCGAAGAAAACGAAGTAAAACAATTTCATTCATCAAAAAGTTAAGAAAAAAATATCCACTAAGAGAATGACATAAACATATTTCCTCCGGTGACATTCAAACGTCTTTCATCGGTTCTTGTTTGTCTTATATGTATGGCACCACAAAATTACAAGTTACATAAATTTCTGGTAAATTCCGGATTCTAAATTTCTGATACCTTTTTGTCATGGGATTATTATATGTTGTAAGTTTGTAATCTTTTTATAAGATTTAACTTTATCTTGCATCTAAACGAATGCCAACTAATATTAAACAAATACACACAAAGAATACGATAAACGAACTATCACTTGAAATTAATTTTATTATAAATACGATAAACGAACTATCACTTGAAATTAATTTTATTATAAATACGATAAACGAACTATCACTTGAAATTAATTTTATTATAATTGAAAAACTGAGACTAAGGATTTTTCGCTATTGATATAGACCAGTTTAACACTATTGACATTTTAGGCTCACCAAGTTATACATTGTTGTCCGTATAAATATTAAGATTGACTGTATTGGCTGCATAAATATTAAACCTGATTGTATTGTCCATATAGATCTTAAACTTGACCGTATTGTCCGTAGAGATCTTAAGCACTTAATAAACACTTAGCTCGACGATGTTATCCTTATAAACACTAATTTATCTGTATTTATGCATAAAATTTCCATTACC
>NC_136484.1:41512091-41575412 GCF_053919585.1 Euprymna scolopes
GGTAAGTGTTTGCGCATTTTGTGAAGTATTTGGATATTTCTTGAGAGAGAGAGAGAGAAAAGAATATGGTTCCATGAGGATTCGTAATAAAACTGGTAAAAAGTATTGCATCTGCTTTAGTTTTTCGATTTAAACATTTTTTTAGGTATCTTTTTAATATCTTTACGCACAGTCTATGAAAAGTTTCTAGAAAGTGACCTTCCTTTTCACCTAAAGAGATCCAAAGATGTTACTCATGAAATCTATATCTAGGAAAGTGAGAATGTGTGTGAGAACTGTCAACCTATATATATATATATATATATATATATATATACTATTATTTTTTTTTATCTACACACTTAAAATTTCGTATATAGGGTATTCAGACGCGTGGAAAACTTTTTAATCGGTATTCATACGAAAAAAAGTTGAAAGTTTGTACGTGGGTCATGAGGTTGTCGGATTGTTATGTTTGCTGTTTCACGAATGAGCATGCATGAACGGTTTACATGACATTCATTATGTTAAGAATAAATAGGTTCAAAACACGTTTTAAAGATCGTATCAAGCTGGCCTGATGGTTATTGTACTTGACTCCTTGTCTTTAACTTTTGGGTTCGGTCTCAGCTCGAATATTTTTTTTTTTATTTGTAAGAAATAAACTATAAAAAAAAACATAATACTCGCACGCACATGTTTCAGTTTCTGCGTGAATGTATTTTTTTTTTTTTTAGGCAAATATCAAAATAAAAGTTTTATTCGAACAGTCTCTATTTGAACTTTTATAACAAAATTATAATCTTTAAAATAAAAAATGCACTAAAAAAACACAAAAAAAAACAAACATCACGGGTTGGTGATTTATTTTTTTCGCATCAAACATGCAAATAGAACTTATAAAAATGTATATGAACTGTTTTATTTCCAATAATGTTTATGCACTCTTTTTTTTAATCAAACAAAAACTAGTTCATAAATGCATTAAAAAAAAAAAACGTTCATAAATATTTTTTAAACAAAATCTCGTTGAAAAAAAAACAGTTCATAAATTTTTTTAAAACAAAATCTCGTTGAAAAAAAAACAGTTCATAAATTTTTTTAAACAAAATCTCGTTGAAAAAAAAACAGTTCATAAATATTTTTTAAACAAAATCTCGTTGAAAAAAAAAACAATTCTTAATTTTTTTTATAAGTTATATTTTTATGCTTAATGTAAAAAAAAATAATTACCAACACTTGATGTTTGAGTAAAAAAAAAAGTCCATAAACATATTTTTGTAATAAAAGTTATAATTTTGTTACAAAAGTTCAAATAAAATTGTTTGGATAAAACTATTTTCATATTTGCCTTAAAAAAAAAAGAGGCTACATTATATAGTGTTGCTTATCCGTACTTTAAAATTTGTCTGACGTCACTTCCGCCGAATGGCTTTGTAAACAAAGAAGTGCGACTCTTAACGAAACCCTAATATCCAGACTATTTTTTAAATGAAGACCGTCATAACAGTTCAAATCCGGGCAATGCAAACAAAGGAATGCACCAGATTCATAGACCATTTTGTACATCGTATTTATGTATATAGACAGAAATAAAAAGACTGTTGAACATTCATGACTGCAACTTGATGGACAAGGCAGGCATAAACTGAAGTTTACTTATACAAAATATGGTTGGATTGCAGGAAGGATTGTAAATTTTATTTATGACATAGGTGGCATTTTTGGGGGAGGGGGGGTAAACAGAACTATGTCAGATTCTTAGGAACTAGGATGTTTTCAAATTTAAGATATATCTATACATTTCTATAAGATATTCATTTTAAAAGTTTGTCTTAATCTGTTTGTTGATCTGTCACGTTTGAATTTAAAATGATATTTTTATCACTAAATTTGTAGATTGAATGAAAACATCTAATTATAGATACGTCAAACAATTTCTGTAGAAGGTTTTGCTTGTCTGTTTTCTATTTGAAATGGAATTTTTGTTAGTTTGTTATGCTAAAATTCCAAATATGCATCTAAGTATTTCTAGGACACTACTAGTCAGTCGGCAAATCCGTCACGCTCAAGTTTGAAATTGCAAGTACATACGTCAGAGATTTTAACATATTCGATTAGATACATCTTATATGTATACTTAGAAAAGAAAAACAACCTTTTTTTTTTTCGCCTCAAATAAGGCATATTAAAGCATATTGGTTCTTGGAACATAAGGAGTACTATTTGGGATCTTACCTAATAGGATGATGTGGGGAGTTGAGCAGCAAGATGTCTGTTCACATTTTAAACTTTTGCAGTTTAGTACAGTAAGGGAAGCAGGAAAGGTGGAGGGTATTCCAAAGTCTAGCAGAGGATGAATTAGTAGAGTAGCAGGTTTTCCCGCATCTAGGAAGCTCAATTGTGATGGGGATCAGTGATGTACAGAGAACTTGTTCAAGACAGATGCTCAAGAAAAAAATGGCAAAAATATAGTAATGGTGGGGTACATTCCTCTGAAAAGGACACTTTTAAAACAGGAGTAAAAGGAACAGGGGCTTGAGAACCTCCAGAACCCCGCCTTTGCTTATTTTTTTATGGGGATTTTAGATGAACCCATGCGTTTCTATAAGCGGTTATGCCTGTAAGTAAATCTGTCATCTTCAAGTTATAAATCGAATCTTCCATCACCAAACATGTTAATAGGATAGAAACATAATAATATTTATGCTTGTTATTTTTATCTAGAAAAAAATAAGTTTTTTTTCTTTCTGGTTCATTGAAGTTGCAAGACAAAGAATATTATTGATGTCTGCGTAGCAAGATTCCTGGAGATGAAGAATTGGTCAGTGTCATCCATCAATTTGAAAATACAAAATGGATAACGTGACAAGTTTGAGTATCGTGTCATGAGTTGGTGAAGCTTTGTCTATAATATATATTTTATCATGAACATGTTCAATGAAGTAAATATTTTGGAGGACAAATGTCGGGGAGAAAAAAAAATCTCCTTTATTTATTAAGACGTGTTTGCTCATACTTTATTCGTCTTAGTCCACGTCAGCAATCGCATGATTTACCACACACACACACACACACACACACACACACACACACACACACATTATATATATATATATATATATATATATATATATATATATAATGTGGAAATATTTTTATTCACTTTTATTTCCTTTTTATATATACCAATCCTTATTTAAGAAGCTTTACCTGTCAGAAGATTAACTAATTTGCATATTACGTTTTCAAAAAGACATCTCATTAAGTAATTTTTTAAATTTATGTTCATATCGTGGAGAAATTCTGGGTATTTCAGATAAAAATAGTCTTTTCAGTCACTTTGCTTCTGGAATTTGTCACTCCTGATTTCCTCGGTTTCCCTGGGCGAACGCCGGTATACTGGTTTCACTACAACATTTCCTCTGTCTGTCTCGTTCGCTCTCTCTCTCTCTCTCTCTCTCTCTCTCTCGTGTAATATATAATGTGTGTGTATGTGTATTATTTAACATTATGGATAAGTATCATCACAAGTTTCATCTTTTTATATATGTGCACAAGACTTGTTGGAATGTAGGTCATGAAAAAAAAATGACTGAATGTTTTCACTCTTCAAATTTTCAGCTAATACTACACCCATTATCAAGCAATCCGCATGGAATGAGAACGCAATTTATTAAATATTGCAAGACACATATCCCAAGAAAGATTTGCTTGTGTGAACAGGGCAGTTTTCAAGCACAAGTGCCCAATTCAAAATTACCAAAGGATTTTACAAACCTTCACAAACAAAACTACAAAACATGACGATTTAAAATGTTATTCTAGATAAACTATATGTTTAATATCCTTCATAGACATTTTTTTTAAATGTGAAATTATATTTGAATTCACTGTATATGAAATTTTGTCAAATCTTTACCGTAAAAGTGATATTTTTTATGTGTCATATGACATGAGAGATTATTCTTATCTCCTCGCGTTTAACAAAATGCTTATAAAAGAAAAAGTTTGCTGATAAAATCTACCTTAATTATATATGTAATTTCTAACATTAACCAAACAAGTTTGAGGGAAGTATGTGAATGGTAAAAATGGATACTATTCTGGACTATGGGATCAGATATGATTATTTTGATTCACAGTTGCTTTAATGTCTTCCGTTATGCACTAATACTGTTCTGAAAGCTACGAATCCTCAATTCTATTCCTTATATGTAAGCTAATTTTATACAATATTATTTACTTGTCTCTCCATGAGGGCTATATATGACACGAGGTCGAGCCTAATTAAAAGCGTGGTATTTACAGAACATAGCAATAATACTCATAACTCCTTGGTACTAAATAGTGATCTGCAATGACCAATGACAAAAGGTTTCAGCAGTGTGCCATAAAAGAGAAAATTTAAACCAAAACTACATAATGTATTTAAAGAGTGGTGAATAAAAAATATATTTATCCTAGCAAATATTTGAACTCTGTGATTTGAGTAGCAGTAAGTAGAGTTGTGACTGAAAAATATCTATGTATTAATACGATAGCGTGTGTGTTATTTTGTGTGTCACGCTTATATCTTTTTTTCTTTTGAATGACTGACATTCAATTATAATATTCTATTTCTTGTAATAAATAATTTTACCAAGAATTCAAGTTTTGATTTAGATTATAGCCGAAGGAACACAACTTATAAGGAGTATATATATATATATATATATATATATATATTCCTTATAAGTTTTGGTTTCAGTTTCTATTCAAGCTGATGCATCCAAGCCATATGGATATATTTTTTTATTTTTCAAATCACAACCTTATAATATATAAGAACCGATATAAAATTGATTCTGTAATCTATATGTAGATTGTTGCACCAACCTAATATAACCAATGAAATCTGCACAAATTAAAATATCATATTTAAGCGTATGTCACGACCGGACATCCCTGCTAGTTTAGATAAATACTTTTTGCAGTTTTAACAAAAGAGCTGCAATAATATCAATGCGTCTCCATTTATGCTGAACAGCCACAAAATGTCAACATCAATAAATTACATATGAAAGTCAACTGTAGAATTCCCACAAGTCCTGCTAGTCTCTATGACATCAATTAAAATAAAACCTGTTGATCGGATTAAATGTGAAAAAAATAAAAATCGAGTGGGGATGAGAACTCGTTTTTGTTCTTTATCTGTTCTTCTGCTTCATCTTAACATATAAAGCATTTATGGATGTTTGCCTTAATATAATTTAAATCTATAATTCATGTTCTATGCCTATACCTCCATTGTCGCTTCTTAATTAATATTTTTTGATTTAGATAGTGTTTAGGAAAGGTGGATACAAAATATAGCTTATTGGGCCATCCCTAACTATAAAACCCGTTAATAAATACTTGTAGTATTAAAAAAATAAATACATGGATCCAATACAATAAATAAGGAACTCGGTGAGCAAATGGGAGTGGATTACATAGACATTTTTGATACGCTTATTTCCCTACTAAATTTTGTATTATTAAACTGGACAAGTATTCAGGAGAGATGAAGAAAAAGATTAGTCATTTTGGTCTTTCATAACTATAAAAGTCTGATTTTTTTGTAAATATACTAAATCGATACGATTTAACTGAACCATTATAAAACATGCTGATGTTTTTCACGCACCCATTCTTATGATAACAAACTCCCTTCCCATAGTAGATTTACTTTTTAAAACAAGTTACATTCAATAGCGTTTATTAGCAATTGATTTTTATCTTTGGTTACAAAAGTGCCATTTCTGTGATAAGGAACTTGCATCTTTTATTTGTGGTGCCACCAATGATATTGTGCCAAAAATATATTCCACAATCGCAAAGAACTCTTGCCAAACTTTCGTCAAGATTTGTTGATTAACGGCTGATTTAGGAAAATGCATGATTTTTGTTGTATATACATTTTAGCATTGAAAGGAGGTTAAACACTACTCACAACCAAACTTCCTTGGGTTAAATCTGCAAGATAGACTAAAGCAGGTTTGCACTTGAAATCACAATATACAATCAATTGTGTGTATGTGTTAATGTGTTTGCAAGTTGTTGGGTTATGGAATGATTTATGGTATCTTGAAATACTGGAAATTAGGGGTAATAGTATCTCGTATATATGTACGTATATACATTATGTGTTTTTTTTTCATGAGACATTACCAAAGGTTTAATGCTTTTAGTGATCATCAGTGGCTTGTTGCAGTTATATTTTTCGTTCTGTTAACTCTCATTAATGATAATAGTGGTTATCACTGAAAAAAAAGATGTAATTTATTCAAGTACAATAAAACTCTGTCTGAGAAGGCATTGAGTACTTTATATACATGTATATGTGTGTATGCTCAAGGCTAGTGGGTTACATAATTCTGTAACATCTTGAAACACTAGAACATAGAGATGACAATCTTTTAAATGCGCGCGTGCGCGTGATCCTGGTCCTGATGATGAGACTTTATTAAAAAAAAAATTGTCTCTGTAACGATCGTACACTGATTATTGAATGTTGAATTCTTTGAGCCTATGTAAATAATTTTCCATAAATCATTACCTTTGGTTATATAATTTGTACAAGTAACTCATTTTTCAAGTTCTGCAACAAATGTTTGTTTTTTTCTTTTACTATCAATGCGATTATAATCTCTTGGAAATTGTGTTGAGCAATGTATAAAACTGATTTGTTATACCGTTCATATAAAATAACATTAGATAATACATAATACACTGTTAGCAATACATTCCAATACGTACAAGTTTTTATTTTTCAACACAAAAAGAGCACTCTCCTAACGCAGGTCTATTTTTGTGTGTGGGCGATTCAACGTGCAAACGGCTTCTTGTCTCAGACAAAACAAGAACTAGAGCAGCTCCTTTTTTTTTCTCTTAGTAAAATATTCCCAGCTTTTCCAACTCCAATGATTAAATGAGTTATAGTTTTGGAATCATAAATTGTGCGACGTGTTTCAACATACTGCTGGAAATTTATTGAATTTTTGGGCACATTGTGGAGCAATACAAGTGCGGCTCATTTGATGGAAACTGGAGAATTTCCTTTTTGTGAGGCAACTTAAGAGTGGTAGCAACTCCAAAAATTAGTGAACAAAAGGCTATATAATGTGTACATGTGTGTACGTTTGTAGCTGTGAGTGTGAATCTCTTTTTTTGGTGTGTGAATTCCAATGTGCAGCAACCAGCCGCAACATAAATCACCAAGACAAAATAACGCAACACCAAATAACTTTCACTCGAGACATGTTTGTATAATCTGCAAGGAAGTTTTCTTGTCTAGAAATGTACTTGCAAGCTATTTAAGATAATATTAGGTTGGTGCAAAAATAATGTCGTTTTTGTCAGATGTACATACGTAAAAAAGCATTTTTGCACCAACCTAATATAACCAAAATATTCTTAAATTGTTTATAATTTTTTTTTTTCTTAAATAACAGCAGGATATTAATGAGTTTTGTGATGATGAAGCTTGCAGGATAGCATCTGGACAGCAAAGTGAAAAGCCAGGTACATTTAAGACACTTAAAGAACATCTTGTGTGCCATATTTTCAAACTGAACCTGGTATTAAGAAACAATTGCATGCTCATGTGCACTTAGAACCAATGTAATGAAATCGCGTTATGTCGAAAATAGATGTTGTCATCTGCCGGTATATTTGTAGATAAGGTCTATTTTATTATGCTCTATAAGAATTAAATCAATTTGTTGAAAGCTGGAACAATTTTCCTAGGTTGATACTAAGCGTCCATGTCTGTTCTTCTATTTTGTTAGTTTGCAATGTTTGTGTAGTGCATTCAAGGAGAATGAATTTTTCTTTTAAGAAATATTTGGGTTGCTGGCGAAGCAAGTAAGAGGATTTTAAACCTTGGGTTACGATGATATTTTTATACACATTTTTGTCAACAATGGGTGTGAATTTTATCCCATCACATAAAATCAAGTCTAGGGTTTTTGAAAAAGAATTTTTTTATCAAAAAAACAATACAATATTCAAACATGGATTTCAAGCATAGGTTTCATTGATTAATGCAGTTAGGGCAAAGAAGAATTCCATAGTCCTTGAAGACACAATTGTTGCAGTTGTTTGTTGCAGGTGTTAAAAAATTAACAGCCAGCTAAGGGATCACTAATAACCAATCTTGTGGTGTCTACAAAATGTATTTCAGGATTTTTGATAAAAAATATGTCCTATTTAGTTCTAGTTATTCAAGATGACCATGTTGACGAATTTATAATTTTTTAAATATATTTGATATATTATCAAAACAATATTACATGTAGATGTTATAAAAGAAATGTTAAACGTCTTCCATGAAGAAAGTAAAATGCCCATATTTAAAAAAAATTTTTTTTTTTCCAAACCAAAAAAATGAATAGTGGCAATGAACCGTTTGAAGAATTATTCCACCGACAATTTAGAGTACTGAATGGTACAATTATTTTGATATTTTATTTAAATGATTTGAAATATTGTTTAATGAGGTTCTAGAAAGAAATACAGAGAATGTATAAATACCAAAAAACGAAAACAACAAAAAAAAAAATGGGAGAAATAATAAGCGAACAACCACCATTTTTATATTTTTTTTTTTACACCGTAATTTCAAAACCATGTTTGATCGGGTAAGAAGATAGTGTTTCTTTGCTTTTATATAAAAGGAAATTAAATTTCCAATAAAAATAAAATCGTTAGTATATGGAAGGAGCTGGTATATATGTAAAGAAACTAAAACAAATATTGGCACGAAAACATGTTCAAAGTGTTCACGAGCTCTGATATTTCAGTTTGCCTAGTCAAATCTTCATCTTGGAGAAGGAAATTATGCACATCAAAATATTGGAGCTCATGAATAATTTAAACCTGTTTTCATGTAACTATTTTTTATTGGTTTATTTTCATACTTATCACCTCATTCCATATACTAACCATGTATATATATTGAGGGAATTTTTGTTTAATAATAAAAAAAAAAGTAAAATTAAAAAAAAAAAAATTTCAATTGTACAATTAATTTTGCACGTAATTATGACTTTTCCTTTTATTAAAAAAAATCTTTCTTTTTAATATTGTTGTTGAATAAGAATCTTTTTTTTTTTTTTAATGAGAACAAAAAGGGGAAGAAAAAAAAGGAGAGAGAAAAAAAAGATGAAAAGACATCACCGCAAAAAAAAAACAGGGAAAGTATTAAGTCTGAGAAAGTGTTCTGTATTTTTTGTTTTTTCAAATGTTATACCAAATAGATTTTAAAGAGCACTGCATTCTGGGAAACATGACCTTAATTGACATGACATCATTTTTTTTTAATGACAACGAGGACCTTTTCATTTGCATTTTTTTAAATTTTACAACAATATAATAATGCACTGCACTTTTCATTATATGTAAGCATATAGGTGTAATTAGTATAGTTTTTTATTTAATTTATTTGTAATTTTATCTCCAGATTAATAACCTATTTTTCTCTTGGTTTTTAAATATCTAAAGAAGTCATGAATTATATATATAAAATCCAGAAGTCTTAGAAATACAAATTCAGTTCACAGGAGAAATGAATTATAATTCCAAGACCACTGAATAGCAGCAGATCGCTTGTCATTTTTATGGCAAAGACACTTTATTGGTACGACAAAATGTAAATAACTTAATTACTATGTAGTTGTAGTATTAACATATATTTATGGCAAGTAAGCTACACAAAAACAATCATGTTTCATTCGTGAACGAAATCATCTGGCTAAATATAATTGCTTTTATATCTAAGTAGTGTTTATCTTAAAGAATTAACCAATCGGTGTCGTTGGTTATATTACCCACTCTCGGGCTGTTATTTCCATTGGCCAATGGCCAAACATCTCTCCAAGAAAGGAACTCTACTCGCATATTGAGCACTATTGAAGTAAATACAGAAATAACATATATGCAATATATCATATTACCTTATAATATTCTATGCATCTATTTGAAATAATATACATTAATATTTATCTACACAGACATGTAACAGGTTTTGCTGCCCTGGCATGATAATGTTCTGATCTTTAGTTATTAATAATTAAGATATCATCAGGGGAAAAGTCTCGCTTTCTTTAGTTACTCTGTTTGAAGTGCTAACCTAGACTTCCACGATGAATACCTCAAGGAAAAGATACACTTTTTGCCTGATGAGATATTAGTTATTAATAACTACAGATCGAAACATTGCCATGCCAGTGTAGTAAATCCTGTCCATGTCTGTATAAATAAATACTAATATAAATAGGTCTTTCTTATTGAGTATTGTTATATAAACCTAGTAGACATGGATTGAATTTTATCCTACGAATACATTCTTAACTTGGATTATATATATATATATATATATATATATATATATATATATATATATATATATATATATATATGATTAAGATGAATGAAATCCTACTACATGAAAAATAGATTGGAGGTGGAAGGATCTGAACGCTCAACGTTTCGCCCGATTTATGCAGGGTTTTTCAAGAGGGATGGTCATTGACAATCCCTCTTGAAAAAGCCCGCATAAATCGGGCGAAACGTTGAGCATTCAGGTCCTTCAACCTCCATTCTATATATATATATATATATATATATATATATATATATATAATTAATTTCATCAGAAACAATTTCAAAGGACCATATTATTTTAACACATTAATGTAAAGTATTAAAAATGAAGTGGAGTTTGGGAATTTGATCTTGTTTGGAAATTATTCTTTCCGAAACGATAAATATTGAAGCTCTTTTTTCGGAAGCTGAATGTTGATTGCGAATTCTTACACCGTGTCATGGAGAGAGAGAGAGAGAGAGAGAGAGAGAGAGAGAGAGATACTGAAGTGTGAAATATAGTTCCAGGTTAATATTATTCAAAGGTAAAATATCCAATGAATTTAATGAGGTCTATAAAAAAAATTCTCAATACAAAGAAGAGCAAGATACACTTTTCATTTGTTTTTTTGTTTTTGTTTTTTGCGTAAACATTTAGATATTGCTACACAGACATGAGTATGTTTCAGTCAACTATTTATTATAGACATCATCAGGCGATCCAACACGCGATTAAGGACTGAACTTTTAGAAAAGCAACATCGCCTGATATCTCTAGTTATCTTTTAACTAGTGGATTGAAACATTCAATGACTATGTGGCGATACCTAAATGTTTATGTAAAAACAAAATAAAAAGTAATATATGTATTAAACGAACTGTAGTTTTAAAGAGATTTAATATTTATGTTTGTTTGAAAAGTGAGCGATATTATGCGAAAATTATGCGATGTTCAGGTCGTGTGAGAGTTTCAATCTTGCTGGTCAATTTCAAACTGGACGAACAGCATTCTGTTTTTGTGACCATGGTCACAGGTTCTCATAGGTTAGGAATCGATCAATGTACTCCATCACGGCCGTGTGACAAAACTGATACTGCTCCTGGAAAATAAGGCACAGAAAAAGAATGTATTAAAAACAAACATATATATATATATATATATATATATATATATATATATATATATATATTATTCCTCAATTGGAATTTATTTTGAGATGAGCATTATATGTTAATTCTATTTTTATTATTTCGGACTATTGGTCTCATCTTTATTAGTTGTTTTTTTTTTTTTTTTTTTTTAATCTTTTTATTGGTTCACAACGTTTCGGCCAACTTCCTCTGGCCTTCGTCAGGTGGTAACCGCGACGGATAGGAACTTCGAATCTCCTAACTGCATTCTCAGCCATCACTGCCATCCGTAGTTGTTGTCGTCTCACCACATTTTTGACCAATTACCTCTGGCACGCTTTTGGGTGGGATTGAAACCGCTATCTTCAGACAATGTTCATCTGGAACCGTAGAGATTCAACGTCTCTATCAACTAGAGGTAATTGGTCAAAAATGTGGTGAGACGACAACAACTACGGATGGCAGTGATGGCTGAGAATGCAGTTAGGAGATTCGAAGTTCCTATCCGTCGCGGTTACCACCTGACGAAGGCCAGAGGAAGTTGGACGAAACGTTGTGAACCAATAAAAAGATTAAAACAAAAAAAAAAAACAACAACTAATAAAGATGAGACTAATAGTCCGAAATAAAAAAAATAGAATTAAAAACAAACACTTTGTATATTTAAAATATATACTTTAATTTATATATTATTTTAAACATGTAGAAATGTTTTTTGAAGCTTAAAAGAAATCAACCCATTGAATCTCTATTATATATACACTTCAGAATAAGGAAATGCAATAAATCTACTGGTATGCAAATCCAGTGATTATTGGTCTTACAAAATATTATTAGATGTAATTGCCTTTAGCAAATAAGGTGCAAACCACTTATGGTATTTGCTAATATTTTTCCTTTGAGGAGATGCATAAACATCGAAAACTCATGGGTTAAGGATATATACTTCTTAAACTGTATTCTTTTGTTTTGCATGCAATAAAAATTCTATATTTTAAATTTAGCCTATTCAAACCATAAAATTTAAGTTCCTAAATTTTATATATAAATAATCATTCAACGTAAGATCTATTTGCTAATCGTTAATAAAATTTAAACCATTTCTGTAATTTAACCGTAAATCATACAAATAAACTGTCATGTACGCATGGAAAATACATACAGAGGTGAGATATGTCGCCCTCTAAAAATAAAGTTAGAACAACACCGGAGAGCTGTAATACATGAAGATATTGAAAAGTCGCATATACTTGCTTACATATGGAAGGAAAGATAAATCACATATGCTTATGAAGTGAAGTAAAAAAAAATATAGACAGTGAAGAACGATGGAGTGTAGTAAGACTCAAAGAAGCAGTGCATATGCTGAGCAACAATGATTTACTAAGCAGACCTCGTATAGAATTTAATAAAATATTGGAATTATTAATTACAAATCTATATATCTATAAAAGTGAACGTGTCTGTGTGCGTGTGTCTGTGTACATTTCCCTATGCAATAACTCTGGCAATTTTAAGTCTACAGGCTCGAAATTTGATACACAAAATACTGAGATTTGGGAAAATCTTTGTGATAGGTTTCCGGCCAGAAATTTGGTTGTTAAGGAGTCAAAGTTCAACGATTTGACCTTTGATAACTCTACCAAACTCCTCCACCAATTTTGGGTCTAAACTTTAAATTTTGGATATAGGTTCCTTGGACATGGATCTAACTTAATAAATCGATTTGAGCCCAAAACAATAAACATTAAAGGGTCATAATAGGGGTCAAAGTTAAAAAATTGACTTCTTTTTTTTTTTTTTTTTCTCAACATACACCTTCAAACGCCCGGGCAACGCCGGGCTGAACTGCCAGTAATCGATCAGATCATCTTATATGTGTGGAGTAATAGGTAGGAATCTATAGTGAAAATAGTAAGAATATCTAAAAACAAGAATAGGTTTAAGGTTGTCAAAATTCACATTAAAATTGCAAGAATCCTCATAATCTATTTATATAATACAATGAGATCCATTTTCCCCTTTCAATTCAGTGATCATAACCCTAACCTGACCTTTAATTAACTCTAACCTAATTTTTAGGTTTAGTTAAGCAGATGTCGGTTTGGTTATAATAATTAAGGCTATCACAATAGTATATTCTTTTCAGTGTTTTGACTCTCGAGTGTGTATCCGTTGATATCTTATATGCTTTTATATAGAGTGGTGTGGTTCTCGGTTGATTAACTGTGTCGGATATATACTCTAGAATCAAAACAATGAAAATAATATGCTGTTGTCATAGCCCTAATAATAATAATATGAGATCGATTTTTCCCCTTTCAATTCAATCATCATAATCCTAACTTGACCTTTAATTAACTCTAACTTAAGTTTTAGGTTTAGTTTAGCAGAAGTCGGTTTGGTTTGGCTACATTTATGTTACCCACAAAAAAAACAAAAAAACAATTCATACACAATGCTCTCCCAATCTAATGCCTAAAATATTTACAGATACGTTTGTAGTTAAATCCTATTATATTCAATCCCAGGCAGTGCCGGGAAACAGGTCATGCTAGTTATATGTATATATATTCTAATATATATATATATATATATATATAAATTCTACACACTTCTCTCTTTCACTTTCCTCTTATGACGTCATGCACTTATATCAGAAACCAAGCAAATTCAGCACATATCATTTATGTCGTGAAGAAATTCTCTCGTTTTAGTGAATGACTTGTACCTTTTATAATGTTTTCCAATATACGTAGTGACAAACAAGACCAAGATATTTTTTATAAGTATGTAGATACATACATTTAGTAAGCTTAAGAAATTTTTATAGCAATAAACAATCTCTGATATTTATATTGTCAGACAATGAACTTATGTTTGGACAAATAAAACTCGTCTTGCTTTGTTTATGAAAACAAAATTAAATGATGTTTATTAGATCAGCTTTAAGTTCACACAAATTTGACAGCTTTATGATAGAAAAGACAAGTAATGCACTCACAGTTCCTAGATTATATAATAGTGCCTATTTACAATGCCTCCCCACGGGACAGTTAGACACCAGGGTCGTTTTTTAATGTGGAGAAAAGGTACAACAATAAAAAATTGTCTCAATCGTGAAGGACTGCTCCTCCACCGAAAGAGAACAAGAAATGGAAGTGCAGCATCCGAAGAACAGATACTACACTTTGATCCTGGCCATATAATAGTAACGCTATAAAGATGCATTGTTTTTGTTTTTTTTAACCAAAAAGTTAATTATAAAGGAACAGATGTGAATTCACTTGCACATTTTTTAAATTTTTCCAAAGAAACTATAATAAGAAAGCCCTTACAGTCTCCTCTTAACATGACTATAAAGGGAGGTAATTCGTTTTTATTAATTAAAGTTTGTGATGATGTTTTATTTTGTGACACTGGGCGTACAGACCAGTAAATTAATATTTAGATTGAAAAATATTGTAAAGCCACTTTAAGAAATTAAAGTTGAGTTCTATTTAGTGAATTGAGAAGAAAACGATCAACTAGAATACCTGCATAATTTTAAAACTTCCTGTTTGTTGAATACTCTCTTGGCCGTTGATTATGACAGCTCGCTTATGTCTTCATAATTATCTCAATTCAGTTCCATTTGGAGGCTAATTTGCAGCTTCTGAGAGCAAAGACACTAGCCCACAAAGGGGTTAGGTCTCTTGACCTGCAGTATTTACCACTTCCTGCCGTAATTATTGCATACACATGAAACACTAGTGTCTATAGGTATGAAAAATTAGTAATATTTATCAATATATATAGATTGAGAGGAGAGAAAAGCGACAGTTTGTCAAGGACAAACATAAAAGAATATACTAAATCTGATACATGAAGGGTGTCAAAATCACGAATGTTGTCAGAAAATGAAAAGGTATGTTAATTGAAAAAGCACACGTATTGCCAAGTAAATAAGTGATGAATTTGTTATTGATATTCTGCAACCAGAAGATCTATAGTGTGAGAATGCTGTCAAAGTTGGGAAAAACCATGCAAAGATGGCATACAAAGTGGACGAAGTCATTCAGACTTGAAGGCCAGCCAAGAAATAGAAAGAATATCGACTTCTAAATTTGTATGAGGTGCAATGTAAGTATATTCTAGAAGTAGATTTCATTTACCCTTGGTGAGTGATGTTTCAAGGGTGATAACTTGGATTTTGATTCAAGAGAGATAACTTGCTGATGCTATAAACTCAAAAGGACACTACTGACATTAGGGCCCCAACTACAGTCCAATTGGTAGAAATACTATTGCTTGAATGTAGCAATATTTATACACTAGAAACCCACCCATAGCCTAGCAAAAACTCATAACCTAGGGAACATTGTCCATCTGATATTCTTCTATAATATAAATCTCACCTGTCTGTTTAAATGTATGTATGTATGTTTGTATGTCTGCCTAAAACTTTTAACACAGGGTACGGATTTTCATGAGATCGGTATTGTTTTGAAGCTCCATCATTCGGGTGACAAATATCTAAAAATTGGTGAAAAACATTCATTCCTTCACCCTAAACTGGGCACTTTTCTACAGGGAGGAGTCTGATTTTCGCCGATATTTTCAAAAGTTATCCCCTTTTTCCAATTGACTAGCATTAATTTAAACCTTTGCCAATTCCGGTTTGGCGATGAGCGCAACAGCAAAGACGTTACGTTTTTTATTTATTTTTTTTTTTCACGTTTTTTTCCCTCCTTCGCAATACGGGTTCGAGCCTGCCTGCCTACTGCCACTTCCTTTTTTTTTTGCTCAATACACACCTCCAAACACCCGGGGAACGCCGGGCAATCAGGCTAGTAATATATATACTAACTCTCTGGCGTTGGGTCTCTATTTAGTTCTAGCTCAACTGTTCAGAAAGCTGACCATTAATTGGTAAATCTAATAATAAGCAATATTCTGTTTCGATTAGTATTAAGCAAGTTCAATTAAAGGCAGATGACATGCTCTTTAGCTTTGGTGAGCAATTATCTAGAGATTGTATCTATAGATGAAAACACTATTCCCTATCACCTAATTGGATTTTTTTTCAGAAAAGACATGCGTCTCATACAAATTTTGCCTCAGTTAAGGAAATGACTTCTCAAGAAACCTGACTAGAGATAAGTTTGAAAGTCAATTTCTAACAAATGCCAGTATGTAAAACAATTGTTAAACTTGATGATTATGAACTATGTTTTAGTCTGATTTAAATATAAAATTTAAAAAGCGTAAACTTATTTCTTACCAAACTAGTGAGCAACTGTGGCCGGGGAAGTTGCATGGTCCTCACTACGTATGGAATGTTGATCATCCGTTCTTTAACCAATAAAGATAAAACAGCACAAACGACGCAGAATAAACCGCTACGTTCAGCACCATTTCTGCAAGAAAGGAAAAGAATCGCTTTAAACAATATGATACACCATTTTTTTTTTACCTTTTCATGTCAAGAATTGTGGAATGTGGTTTCAATCCCAGCACTGCAGCTCAAAACAAACCGCCCGACTCATTTTCTTCAGCCAATCAAATGTCAAAACGTCAGCAGTTCTTAATACTGATACTGCCAGATTCACATGAGATAGTCATTTGTAAGAACAAGACCCTCATTTGTATACTCGAACTCATCTCTTAGATATCTTCGGAAGTAACACCGTGTCCAGTATGATGTCTTGCAATATCTAAATCTAGATAGAGAAAGAAAAAATAGGCATTTATTTGTTCTTTTGTAAACTGGGCATCAAATTATCTTAATGCATTTCTATTTGCATAATTTCTGATTACATTCCGTTTTATTTATGTACTAACAAATAACTGATTATTAAGACACATAGGCCTATATAATTAGGCCCCTGGAAAATAGCAGACACTGGTGGCCGTGGTTCAAATGAAATACTCTGGTTTCCACTGTTGGGCATTGTTTTCCAGTGGCAGCTAGTGGAATCCACTGTCTGTGATTATCAGCACAGTTGGTTACTGGCGATTAGTGTTGGTTTGGGGCGATAACCTGCATGTACTAGCTGCTTCTAAAGAAAGCATTTATAAACTCTTTAGACTGAGCGAAAACAGTGGTAGATAACTGCCTTCTACCAATGACAGTATCTTTCAAGTTGGTCATTGTTTTTCTTCTTGGTATACTGCATGCATTTTTCTAAAAGTAGCCCTAGCACATCTTTTAAATAATAAAATACTCCGCAGGCAGTAAAAGTGGCAAAAAAACAAATATATAACAAATAAGTATTTTCGTAGCCAATATGAAACCTATCTATATAATATTTTTGTGCTTTAACTTACTTGAAAGTTATAAAAAGAAAGTGTCGACATAAGTCACAGCTTTGAAGCCTAGGTAATCAGTCAAGAATATAAAATTAAATTTAACGTTATGTATGTATACTAACATTGTCAGTATTTATGAAACATAACAAAACGTTAAAGTTACCCGGAGTTAAATTTCTGTTTTTAAGCAATTGTTCTGTTTGTATTTGTTTTTTGTTTTTTTTTAGCACTATTGCGTCTTGAATAAGTGTTTTGTTTTTACAGCATATGTTATTAAATTGTTGCATCAAAATATGCAATAGTTTCGAAACGTTTGTAATGGTTTTCTGGATAATCATGATTATTTCAGTGTGCTTCAGTAAATGCATAAATCCAAAAAGAATATGAGTTTCCAAAGAGGGAAAGTATGAAAGAATAAATAAAAAAGTAAGTGAACGTTATTCATCGAACCGTGGCAAATGTTTTGTGCAAACATCATCCTCCACTTGTAGACAGTCAGAATGAGAAAAAGTTTTATCCTAATCGGCCTCTTAAAATTGATCAAGAGTCCTATATACACTATAATACGAGTACAAAATAAATCATACACATACCTATCTCTACTATTATGTAAAAGTCACTTTGTGTGTGCCTGAGAATTCCTTCCTTCCTCATAGGTTCCGAAACGGCTGAGCTTATCTTTTGCAAATTTCACACAAAGGTAATTTATGTCTGGCAGTGTTTTGTACAGAAATTGATTTGATAAGTATCGAAAAATCCGATCCTAAAAATAATTTTCTTTCTTATGGAAAAAATATTTTTACAGAATATTTTACGTTACACCGGAAAGGGGAGGATGATAAATCTCAATTTAAAAAAAAAAAAACAACAGAATTATTGACATCTGGAAACATAGCTCAATGGTAAAACATTCGACTCCAGATCGAATGATTCCTTGTTCAAGCATGGGTGTACTTCACCATTTTATTTTAATATTTTCTTATTAATTCAGGGTACCATTTAAAATCGCCACAAATCATTTCCTCGTTTGCATATTTAAAACTAAACATTAATCAAAAGTGATTTTTTCAGGCATTTATCGTTAAGCCTAAATATCAGTTGTCATGATATTGTATTGTATGAACAACATCATTTTTATTTACATATTTATTTAAATTTAATTAGTCCACCAAACAACTTATTCCTTGTAATATATAATAATCAATAGAAGACTGCTTATGAATTATTAAAGAATCAATCTGCCTAAATTAAAATATCACGTTTAAGCATATTGTACGACCAGGCAACGCCGGGTATCCAGCTAATATATATATATATATATATATATATATATATATATATATATATTTCGACAGCCAAACAACTTTGTAGCCCACAAAAGCCATTACAGCCAACAAACCGGAAGTCCAAGATGCGAGTGTTGCCCTCATTTTAAGTGTGCAGAGCATTTGCTCAGTTAGCAGAGTGCTTGCCTCACATGGTTTCGAATCCCAGTTTCTGATATGTCTAACTGATTAGGCCAAATGAGGGCAAAACTAGAGTCTGGGACTTCCGATTTATTGGTTGTCATGACGCTTGGGGGCTGCGACGTTGTTTGGCTGTGTAATTAATTATATAATCTCTCACATTCTGCAAAATCTTATATATATATATATTACGAAAAAATGGACTCTACCTTATATCTTAATTAGCTTCAGTTTGTGTCTGTCCGTTACATGTCTATATTATATTATTTTTAACTTGATATACAGACTAAATCATACTGCATTAACCTCTAATATAGTATAGATATGTATATTTTTTTGATTGTAATAATACATGGAAGCACAGAAGAAACAAGTTGGTTATCCACTATCCAATGTTCTGCTGGTGAGGGAATTCATCAAAAATATCTTGCTTTGTATTTTATAGAAAGATTTTCTTTTCTTTTTTCCTGCAAAATCATTCTAAATTTTCCAAGTCCAGAGTTACTTGTTTCTCTATCTTATACCATGAAAAGGACATAGGGTCATATCTAACCATACTTGGCTATTCTCATTAATATCTGCAACGAAAGGATTGGACCTTTAACACAAGGTTAAGATATGAACCATTAATATCTCTGGCAAAACAATACAGGAAGCAAAAAGAGTCGACGAAAAAAAAAACAGCAAAAAGATGGAGGTGATTAACTTACAAACAATGGACGACCATGGGCGTCTTTTGAGGTGTCTGCTGCTGAAGTTGATACTGCGATATCTCTTCGATCATATGCAAAAATGATACAACATTGGTTGGCACCGGGGAGCCTGCAGGCCAGGCAATGTATTGATAATGTTTCACACTCATTTGCCTCCCCTGGAATTAAAGAACAATAATAAATAGGAGAGGTCAAATGAAAAGCCCTGGAGTGGAAAAAAAAAATAGTTTGACAAAATGAAACCGATAAAAGGGACTTTGTTGGATCTTGAAAATGAAAGCATATGTGGTCGAAATGGCAAAGAATGTATGAAGAATATGATTGGTTGGTGATAAGGCGAGCAAGAAAAGAATAACAATAAGGAAGGGGGAGAGTAACGGTTATGCTTAATAGTAAAATAAGAAAGAAGATCAAAATATAGAAGAAAAAAAGGGGGGGGGGAAGAATAGAAGAATAGAAATAAAAGAATAAATAAAAGTTAAATCATAGCAAATAAAGATATGAAGAAAGAAAATCCAAAAATAATTGAAGATTGCAGAAGAAGAATAAAAAAATAACAAAAAGAAAGAAAATCAAAAAATAATTGAAGATTGCAGAAGAAGAATAAAAAAATAACAAAAAGAAAGAAAATCAAAAAATAATTGAAGATTGCAGAAGAAGAATAAAAAATAACAAAAAGAAAGAAAATCAAAAAATAATTGAAGATTGCAGAAGAATAAAAAATAACAAAAAGAAAGAAAATCAAAAAATAATTGAAGATTGCAGAAGAAGAATAAAAAAATAACAAAAAGAAAGAAAATCAAAAAATAATTGAAGATTGCAGAAGAAGAATAAAAAATAACAAAAAGAAAGAAAATCAAAATCTATATATTTATAAAAGTGAAATTGTCTGTGTGTTTGTGTACATTTCCCTATCAAACTACTCTGTCAATTTTTAGTCTACAGACTCGAGATGTGACATAAGGAGTATTGAGATTTAGGAAAATCTTTCTACTCGGTTTTCAGTCAAAAAATTTGGCTGTCAATGGGTCGAAGTTCAACGATTTGACTTTTGAAAACTTTACCAAACTCCTCCGCCAATTTTCGATCTAAACACTTGAAATTTTAACTGTTGGTTACTTGATCAAACTTTTTAATTCGGTTTGAGCTCAAATCAAATGTTAAGAGGTCAAAATTGGGGACAAAGTTAAAAAAAAAATGACCTATGCGGTCTCTACCAAATTTACTCAGTCAATTTTTTATCTAAACATTTGAAATTTTACATAAAGGGTATTCAGACATAGGGTAAGCTTTTTAATCAGTTTTTGGCCGAAAGTTCGGCTACCAAGGGGTCAAAGTTCAAAAGTGCGGTCTCTAGCAAACTATTCGGCCAATTTCGGGTTTAAACGTTTGAAATTTTGCATAAAGGGTATTCAGACATGCATCAAGCGTTTTATTCAGTTTTTAGACGAAAATTTGGCTGCCAAGAGGTCAAAGTTGAAAGAGTTGATCTTTGCAGACTCTACTAAACTCCTCCACCAATTTTGGGTCTAAATACTTGAAATTTTACATGTAGGTTACTTGCACATAAAGTTATGAACAATATGTAGAGCAAAGTCAGGCTGAACTGTTAGTTAAGAATAAAATAGAAGAATGAAAAAGGGGATAACTAAAAAAAAGAATAAGAAATGAGAAAAATAAGGGAAAAAGAGGCAAATGAAAAAGGCAAATAAGAAAAATAATAGAATAAAGGATTAATAAAAAATGAATAATAGAAAAAGACGAAAGAAACGAATAAGAGAAATGGAATAAAGGAGAATAGAAAAGAGGTAAAGAAATAGGAAATGAAAGGAACATCACGAAGAAGGAAAAATGTAAGACAAGTAAGAAAAAAAAATTGCTAAGTATGCAAAAAAATTTAAAAAAAAGAAAGAAATAGCATAAAATATAAGATGAATAAAAAAATAAAAATGAGAAATAGCCGAAAAAAATATGGAGAAAAATTTAAGTGAAAAGTGAATAGATGCAGAAGCAAATAAATTCAAACTCATGCGCATAATATTTCGTCTTTATTGAAAAACTTCTTCAGAGTGAAATCTGCTTTTGATTAATGTAAAAGTGCATGGCACATAGGTTAGAGAAATATTTCGACGAATAAAGACAAAATATCAAATATGCAAATAAGTTGAATTTTATTTATTTTTGTTTTGTAGCAGTGTGGTTATACACAGTGAGTCACAGGAAACGGATGTTTTAAAGGCAAACAAAACTCTGTGAGGAGAACAAGGAGCGTTCTAAAAACATCCGTTTCCTGTGACTCAGCCTATATTTTGCTTCACTTTTTAAATCCTATAGACACACACACACTATATATATATATATATATATATATATATATATATATATATATATATATATATAATCCCCCCCTCTCCGATCACATCGGTTGGTACTAAATGATCAAACGACATCCACTTATGAAATAATTTTAAGTGTTCATTCATCGGGGAGAACACTGCCCACTCTCTCTAACATGTTTATGATGATTGTTCAGATGCACAATTTGTATTCGTGAAAAGGACCTTGTTTCAGAGTTGTCCTTTTAGATTGTTTGCTTTAACAAAAGATTGTTTAACCGCTTTTACTATTTCACTTTTTGCTCGTGAAATGGCTGAATGGGGGCACTTTACTGAACGTTTCCTCAGTGGAAGTTGTGATTTTGAATGCTTTGATACTCACCAGATTTTACTGATCAGCGATATTGTCTATAAAAACAATCCTCATTCTATTCCGGAATTGAAGAGATAACTCCGATATTGGCACTAGAAATAAAACCACATAACTATATTCTTTGGTTTTTTTATTCTTTGTTTTTTTAAACCTGGATAATTATTTTGTCTGTGAGATTTCATTTAGAATTGTTTTTTTGTTTTTGTTTTTTTAATTCCTTCGAGATAAGAAATATGAAATATAACTACTTCTGTATTCATATGTCTCTAACCATTTAAGAAGAAATTGGAAAGTTCTTGAAATAGTTATTTCAATCTCATGAAAAGCAAATGAACTTCTCTGAGAGATTACTCACACATGCATTCATAAGTATATATCGGTTGAAGCTGACGGCACAAAATGAAGGCATGAGGCATATAAATATGCATGCTGTTTGGAAAATCGATGGTATAACTTCAAGATTGTTTTATATACGTGTTATGTTTTCAACCATGAGCATGTTAAGAATGGCTTTCTAAAATCTTGCAAATGTGAGAATTATTTGGAATTATCTCCCTTATCCTGCAAAATCACATGAAGAGATCGTAGATTGTCGTTTAGCTAAAAAAAGTTGATTTTGTTTTTTAAATAAAACTATGTGATTTTGATGTACAATATTTTCTTTTCATCATGGGTACATACATCACACAGACTTTTCTTTATTTCCATGGAAAGAAGGGTTGCGGACTTGCACTACATTTTTTTTTAAATTAATGTCGTAGGGATGCATTGTTTAAATTTAAAATTGTATTTTTGGTTATAGGAAAAGATGTTAAAGCTAGGTAACCATCTTTACATCCTGTTTTTAAAGCGGTTCTCTAAATAATCAATAAATCAGTCTTTATAGATGCGGGTGTTATATTGCTAGTGTTTTTATTCCTTGCATCTTCCTTTCATCTTCACCGAATTTCATGAGCGACCATGATTTTAGTGGTTGTCAATGGTCGCATCTTTTTTAACTTAATAAATTTCTCACGGATGAATGGTGCAAGGAGATTTTTGCTAAGTTTTCTTCAGGGTTTTTATTGGAGAGAATGAATTTATGGAGATAGAAAGGACATAACTATCTTTTCTTTCTTAACTTAGTTTTCTAACTTGAGAATTGAGAGACGCAGACAGACAGACATCGAAGTGACATTAACTTTAGATTAATCTACATTATTGAACTGTCTCATCTTTTAGAGTGCAACTGAACTGAAAACGTGACTCATTCGTCATATCGTTGGAATGTTCTTTCTATGGATTTTGACTTGTCACCCACCTATGGGTATAATTCTGTTTACAGATAGGTTATCGTCAAATGTGGTTTTGATTTTTATATAAATATTTTTTAATATATTATAATCGAACGAATATTATGAAATAAAAAAAAAGAAAGAAGAAAAGGGGTGGAATCTATTGATTAAATTTGAAGTTTTAAGTTAACATATGAAAAAAAAAAAACAGTTAAGGGGTGCAATTAGGAAAAGGTTATTCGAGATTATCTCCCTTGAGTGTTAATGGATATTCTTTTTCATCTCCCTTAAGAGAATAGCCCAAAATATTTTTTTCCAAAAAAAAAAAATAATAAAAATAAACAACACAAGACCCACGTGATTTAACATTGTCTCACCAGCAAATTTGCTTGTTTTCATAAATTTAGTTTTCTCAGAACATACAATTGATTAATGGATCAAATTAAAATCTTAGTCATAAATAATTTAGAAATAATATCCCATAGTGTTTTTTTGTTTTTTTGATAATTTTATTGACTTTATTTTTTTGTACAAGGTGGAATTATAATATTGTTGCTTTAAAGAAAACAACACTACAGTTTTATTTTAAAACTTTTATTGAAAAATCAATTCAGGTAACTTGATTATGTAGTAGAGCTGACATCTATTCAATGTAGCCGCCTTTAGCCTCAATCACCGCTGGTCTGGAACTGGGAGCATGCTTTTTCCACAAGCGCCGGTGGGAGCTCGACGAATACTCGGTGGATGGCGGCGATCTAACTAGTTTTGGTGTTGTGAGAGGTCATGTTGGTGATGTTCTCGACGTATGACCAAACGAAGTAGTCCAGCAGGTTCAGGTCGGGGGAGGAGGGGGGCCAGTGAGAGAATAGTATAAAGTCGTAGCACTCTTTCTGAAGCCAAGCCTGGGTCTCTTTGGACTTTTGGGTCTGCGCAGGGTCCTGCTGTCACATCCAAGGTCTACCAACGGCTGCATGATTGCATCAGAGGATCACCACACTGTTTAACACATCAAGGTACACTTTGGTGTTGATTTTCAAGCCGACTTCGAAGGTGTGAGCTGGCATGATATGGCCCTCACTTGAAACCACACCAAAGACCATAACCATGGCCGGAAACTTTGTTTTCATCATCCTGGGCACGTGCCTGTTATTAGTTGCAATCCAACGATGCATTTTGAGGGTGCTGGCAATGGTCCTGTTGTTATAACTTGGATCGGTAGAGAGCATGAGTTGTACAGCGACGCATCTCTGATCTCGTTCGTGGAACATTGTGTCACTTTCAAACATGGTAGAATTCTTCTATCGCTCTTAGGATTTGTACATAACTGGCCAACTAGTAGATGGTCTGCAATTAAAAAAGACAACAACAGTTTTCATTAAATGGAAATGAAATCATGTCTTTGCTAGGGCGACAAATTTATTGTTCCACCCTGTAAATTTACTTTCAACTAGCCCCACAATTACGAAGCCTCAAAGTGTAGTGTTAACACTTTTTTTCTTTGCCAAACATATGCACTTGAAGAAGGTCGGAGTTTACATCGACCGAAACGTTGTGCAGATAACACCGAACATGAGAGCAATTGTGCGATTAAGCGGAATAGTATAGACATTTGATATTTTTGATATTGTGTATCAAATATCATTTTTAATCGTTTTTCAATCAGTCTTAGTATTTACGTTTAAAAATGTTCATAATTTGTAAAAGTATTAAAAATAGCCAAGATGGAAGATTGTTTCAAACATTTTGAACTTATTCTGAAAATGAGAAATCAAAAGCTGCGCCATGTTATTTTTTTGCACACCATATAATAAAGCAGCAACTTTATGAAAAAAAAAACCCCAAAAACGAAATAAATGAAATATAATAAATATAAATAAATATAATATATAAATCCAATACAAGAATTGACTGCAAAAACGCAAGAAGGAAGTGCAATGTCTTCGTTTTGTTTGTACTACAAAATGCATACTCGATGCGCGTTTATTTGTCAGGCAGGATTGCCAGGTAGATACATCTGTAGAATTTTTATATCCAGCGTAGATACCTGGCATTGCCCAGGAGGAAGCTCTTCTAAGCTGGAGGCAATATTTTTATGACTTTCATAGAATTTTTTCCGGCTATCTTTGCAGGAAGATATTCTGTTTTTTTTTTTTTTAATTATTTATTTTTTTTGTCTTTTCATGTTGGCGTTTCTGCGTAAATCTGAATTATACATTTACTTTTCTTTTTTATACTGACATTTTATTTATAAACATCCAGCGAATGCTAGAATAAAAAGTTCCACAGGTAAAAACATATTTACAGATGAGTTTAGAAACTTGGCTTTGGAAAGGAACAACGCCTTAAAACATCAAAGTTTGGAGTAATAGTTTTCTTCACATCTTTCTTTATTCAGATTCTCAATTTCATTCATTTTGTTTTATGGTTTCTATTATGAATTTACATGCGTAATAAAACTTGATATGAAAATAACAAAGAATAAGAAACATACAGTATAAATAGATGAAATAAAAGAAAACACAAAATTAAGTCGCAATACACCAAATCAATACAAAAAAACAAAAAAAAAACAATACGTATTATGTCTGGGGCGGATTAATTTTTTCAAGTAAATTGTAACGAAGTAAGTTTTTGTATTTCTTCTATGATATGCTACAAAAAACAAAAAAACAAAAACAAAAAAAAAAACGGTTACTACGAATCTGTTTAATTCCCAGTTTGAAGACTTTGAAAATCTGACAAAATAACGTTATTTTTATTTTACAAGGGAGTCTCTACTTATCAAGGCCCGAAGGCCACTTGAGGATGAATGTGAGGTGATCGTGTAGTAATCGTTAATGTCGTAGATTGGGTAGAATTTGATTATTTAATCACCACTTGTGAAGGCTCGAAGGCCACTCGAGGACAGGAATTAATGAATGTAAGGTGCTAGTTTAGTAATCGTTAACGGTGTAGATCAGATCGAATTTGGAATGTCTAAGAGGACGGCTCAACAAAAACTTGTTTACATTGAACTTGAAGGCTACCATATTGTAATCAGCCGGGAAGCAGGCCAGTGGGACAGTGTTCCACATGCAGACAGTTCTAGGAAAGAAGTTTTGTTCATGGAATCTGCGTTTAGATTTAGGCACAGAAAGAGAGTGGGGGAATTGTCGATAGTGGTTGTGGCTAGACGAGTAGTTTTTATGAAAGTTTTGCAAGGAGAGGAATATAGATTGGAGCTCAGACGAGCCATGAAAATAACGACAGAGCAGAGACAGCCTCACAACATCTCTGCCGCGAGAAAGAGCTTGCGAGGAAGAGAAAAAGGGCATCACCTACTAATATATATATGTGTGTGTGTGTGTGTGTCTGTCTGTCTGTCTATGTGCTTGTGATAATAGGATTTTCAGGTAATCTAAGTGGTAATATATTTATTGATTCTAGCCTCCGTTCATGAATATCTGTGCCTTAATATACATATTTAAGCAAGTGACTTTGCTGACATATCTTATCAGTCGAAGAGAAGACGTCACATTAGACTGATTTCAACTGAAAAAAAAAAAAAAACATTTAAATTCGACAAAAAGAAAGACAAACGACCTGCTAAAACTACTAACATAATACCCGCAAAAAATGGCTGTATAATTTTCAAATAAATCTATTAGAACTAATTTTCGTTTTTGTATTCCATCATCATCGTCGTCGCCGCCATCATCATCAAGAAGGTGAGAGTGGCTAAGTGGTTAACGACACGCACTAACACTCAGGTGTGCCAAGTTCAAAACCAGTCCGTTCTATAGAAACACTTTCACTTAGAGATGATTGGCAACGTTCATGTGGTCCCTCCAGTAAGTACCCGATCTCTTTCTAGAAAGAATTCTAACCAGAAAGATATCGGTGAAATGAATGCGAAAAAACAATCCTCATCGTTATCATTTTCGGTTTAGTATGCATTTTACATGATGGTATGTGGTGGATGGCATTTAGAAATTAACTTTCAAACAAAGCTATCACACACACATAATATATATATATATATATATATATATATATATATGTGTGTGTGTTAATGCGTGTCGTTAACCACTTAGCCAATATAACCTCCTTGTGTGTGTGTGTGTGTGTGTATATATATATATATATATATATATATATATATAATCTAAAGACGTATAAGTTTAGTATGAGAATAAACTTAAAGTAAGGTATAAATAGATTTTATATTTATATAAACAATCCAAACCAGATAAAAAAAGCTCAATTATCCAAAAATGGAGAAACGCTTAAACATAAGAAAATAAAATTTTAAAAATCTACATATAAGGGAGAAAAAAAATTTTTTTGATCCGTCAAGGAAAACTAAATTAAAAATTAAGAATTTTTTTTTTTTTTTTTAAGGAATATACCTTTATTAAAATATTTCTTTTCTGACTATTAACTGTTCCTCAAACTTTTTCAATTTTCCTCATCGAATGTACCTGTCTTGGATTTGCATCTGGGTATTACCAAATATGAATTTCAACCTACAAATCTCCATTGATTTCCCCCTACCTATTTGACCTTCCAGAACTTTTTATTGCTATAGCTAATCCCATTTGCTATGCAATTTCAAAACCTTTTTTATTTTATGCAAATATGTTAGTATTCCTAGTTAGCAGTTTCATTTTGTACTTGAAACAGCACTTCATCATTATATTATGCTATTATCTTTCCTCTGGCAAGAAGGCATTTTTTGAAACTCCGAATTAAGGATTTCTTAACTTAATTTTTAATTTAGTATTCTTTGTCGGATAATATATATATATATATATATATATATACACACACAGTTTTTTATATTTAAATTTCATTCAGAACAATATAATTTTTCAAAGCAAAAATTTATGTGAACAAAAAATACAATATGCAAAGTAATTTCTTTAATCCATGGACTTTCGATAAATGCTCATCATCTTAGAGGAAAGTCATTAGCAAAATTTTGAATCTAAGTTGATATAATATTGCTATTTACCGCATACATAGAAAATATATTAAAGATTTCATCTTTTTAATAGACATAGAAAAAGAAAATAAAGGGTTGAAACAAAAAGAAAAAAATAGATATTAAATTTTGGTATCCAAATAGAATAGTAATCATTGACTGGAATAAGACGATGTTATTAGGTTCCAGATTGATCGAAGATTTTTTTACCCTTATTTTCTTTCTCTGTGTCCCTTAAAAAGGTTTAATCGTTAATATATTTTCTACATATGTGCTGAATAGCAAAATTATATCCAACGAAATATAATGTTTTGCGAATGACTTTCCTCCGAGGAAATGAGCCTACATCGAAAATTCATGCATTAAGGAAATTACTTTAAATATTGTATTCTTTGTTTTGAAAAATTATATTTTTCTGAGTGAAATTTAAATATAAAAACCTGTAATTTTTAATTTGCTCTGTCTAGTATATTGAGCAATTTTATTTGGCTGGGATTGTCTTACATAAAAATACTCTCCCAAAATATTTTGTAATTCATTAATTTATGATCTAATTCATCTCATTATTCTGAGATATATATATTGTACACTTCTATAGTAAATAAACTGAACATTTTCTTTAACCGAGGATAAAAATGAGTGTCTGTTCCCAGTGAAGCAATCTATCTATATATCTGTAAAAGTGAACGTGTCTGTGTGTCTGTCTGTGTACATTTCCCCACGCAATAACTCTGTCAATTTTAAGTCTACAGACTCGAAATTTGATATGCAGGGTACTGAGACTTTGGAAAATCTTTGTAATAGGTTTTCGGCCAGAAATTTGGCTGTTAAAGGGTCAAAGTTCAACGATTTGACCTTTGAGAACTCTACCAAACTCCTCCGACAATTTTCGGTCTAAACACTTGAAATTTTAGATATAGGTTCCTTGGACATGTATCTAACTTAATAACTTGATTTGAGCCCAAAACAATAAATGTTAAGGGGGTCATAATAGGGATCAAAGTTTAAAAAAAATTGACCGTTTTTTTTTTTTTTTTTTTTTGCTCAACATACACCTCTAAACACCCGGGCAACGCTGGGCTGAAATGCTAGTATATAAAAAAGTGACATGTATATACTAAATAAGTTGTCTATATATATTAAATAAGTTGTCTCTCTTAGTTTTATACAAAAGGAATAGCTATTTATGCATATCTATATTAAAACTGAAACGTTACGTGTCTTACTATTTTGAAAATATAAGTAAAGAAACCTTATTTTTAGATTAAACAAGATTTCCTTTGAATCAGTTTGACTTGGGATTAAAATCTGTAATTTAAGAAAGATAGTACAACACAGATTAAAAGAAATGTAAACATTTTTTTAAATAAACAGTTAAATGTTTTAAGAATTCTGCATTGTACAGAGTTTCTAAAATTAGATTTGAAAATATTTAAGGCCATTTTTTTAAAACTCCGTATCAAAACATGACTAAGAACTGAAAATTTTGTCGCGACTTTCAAGTTTGAAGTTATGTTCCAGGGCAACGTTTCTGTTTTGTAAATAAGTGTTTCTTGATTTTTATGGCATTCGCTTGTTGTGGTATGAAAAAAAAATGAGTTTCTATTAACGGTGGAAATAGCATGCAGGTACGCGCATGCACACACACACACACACACACACACACACACACACACACACACACACAAGGAATATTTCTATACATCTTGTAAATCCTTTTCTTGCTTCATATAAAAGAAAAACCAGTCAACTTTATTCACCTTGGGCGGGGGAAGGGTTAACCCGGCTTCCTCAGGAGGAGAAAGTTTCATGGGAGTATGAAATCAAGTTACATGTATATTCCGATTAGGTAAGATGACGCGGTTATGTTTTTTGCAGTTCTTGTAGTTAGGTGTCGGCTTCCTCTTACATACAGCGCCTGGTATTCCAAAATGATTACCCATCTGGTACTAACTAGGCTTAACATTGCTTAACTTCGGTGATCTAACGAGAACCGGTGTGTCAGTATGATTATGCCGTAAAAATGAGAGCAGAAAAGAGGAGGAGACTGCGGAGAAATATAAGAAAAAGAGGATGGAAAAAGGGAAGAAGAGAACTGACATGGATGCGTAAAATTCGAGCTGCCAATCCTGTTCGGAGTTTGATTGTTGATTGCATTTACGTGAAGGCGTTTTGCGGCATTCAACTAATTGCTAAATCATATTTGCTATGATTAGAAAAGCTTTTCGTTATCTTGTGCTTCAGTGATTTCAAGTGGATCTCCATTGTTTTGTGATGAAAAAAAAAAAACGTGAAAAGAAAATGACAAAAACAAAACAATCGTGTTAAGCCAACAGAAACTAAACGATGTGTCACATTCATAATATCAAGCCGGCTTCATTTAAAAAATGTAATTACATGTTCGATGTCAGCTTACGTATAATCCGTTAATATTTATGTTCCTGTATCTTTTTCATGCAAAACAAAGCAAACAATAACGTAATAATTTATTGATGACCAGTAGGTGGTGGTGGTAGTGGGGGCGGGTCACTCGTCAAATACGTAAGCGTAATATATTGTAATACATGCAGATTTCGTATTTGTTATTACAGAACCAATTCTTTATATATTCTCTATCTCTATGTTCTACTATTATATAAAAGGAACTCTGCGAGTCTGTGAGTTTGTTCCCCATGAACTCGAAAACGGCTGGACCGATTTTTATGAAAATTCACACGAAGGTATTGTAGACCCCCAGGATACGATATGGAATACGATGCGTTTTAGACACCTGATTACGGCATCCCCCGCCTTACGGTGCTATTTATGATCTTATTTGATTATATACATGTGTATACTGTACGGTATTTTGTTACTAATTTTTAATGCCGTATCCTGGGGGTTGACTGTACTTGATGTGCTTGGCAGTGTTCTTAGATAAGTTTTGTATTGGAATGTTTTCGATAAGTATTGATAATCGAAATAATCCGATGAAAGAAGAAACAGGCGATTTTGACTAGTTTACACTTTACGCAGCCTAAAATCACAAGTGCATTTGAGAAGTTTTATTACCACACAAGCAGTAAGGCCAGGCATATAAAATCAACAGTAGGTTCTTTTGATATGACAGAGGCGCGTCTGAAATGAATGTTTCTGTTCAGAGCACGATTGAAGAGTGATACTTGACTTCAACATTTTGGACTTTAATGTGACTTAGTTCACAATACATTGTAGTCTACATTGCAATATATACTACAATGTATTGTTGACTGGGTCATTGCGGGGAGGCATGTGAAGCTTCCTCTCAGTGCATGGAGATGCGTCCCTTACTAGAGCAGGCAATCAATCGATTTGATTGAAAATGGGCGATTTCATCAACTTCAATGACAATAAAACTATGGGAGTGTGAAAAATTCGTTGTTCATCATTCAATCCCGGGTGTCTCTGCTAGTATTTGTAGTAGTAATTCTTCTAATGCATTCACCTCCAAAAGACAGAAAGTCTGTTCTGCTTGATGTCAGTACACAGGGGCTGAGAGAGGAAGAAGAAGCGGTACGCATGGTTGGTTTTATGGGAAAGAGGGCGAGACTAACCGTGAGAATTCCTGAGATTTGAGAGGAATAAAAGACCGAACTCTGACGGATAGGCAACTGTGCTTTTGCTCGAGCAGAGAAAGCGGTGAGAGGAGAGTAAAGTCCTTTCCTAAAGAAAGTTCCGGCTCAAAGAGAAAAATAAGGTGAGGCTGAAGGACCCAGCAGATTTCAGTATTATATATTCATTTATTTCAAGTTAAAAATATCTGAAAGTAAAAACCATTCCATTTCAACGAGGTTGTTGATAGTGTCCAATAAAGAGCAGGTTATTCTTTTGTCCAATTTAGGTAAACAAAATTACCATAAGTCTTTACTATAAATCTACTTTTCAGTCTACAATAAACCTCCAGTCTTATTCGAGGCCCGTCTTTTAATCTGAACTGACCTCCAGTAAGACTGGAGGTTTATTGTCGTTTGCCAATGTCTTTTTAGACTGAGACAGTAGATTTGTTGGAGGGACTTATGGTAATTTTTTTTACCTAAATTGAATACAATATATATATATATATATAGTACTGATTTTAAGTTTTTAAAAAATGACTTGGGTGCCATCAGCTAGAATCGAAACCAAAACATTTAGCGTTCCAGCTGCGTCTGCTAACAATGTAGCTATTGAGAGATTGGTAAGAAAGATTTAATATTAAACGACTTGAAGAAATGAATTGAATTTGGGCATGCGCAGAAAGGAGTAATATATGTCGGGAAGTTGAAATGAAGTTTGCATTTCATCTTGTGCATTATTCACTCACCCAAAGATTTTACTCGCTATAAACAATCATTGGTGTATGCTTACTAGGGCTAGAACAACAGCATATTCTTTTCATTGTTTTGACTCTCGAGTGTGTATCCGTTAGTATCTTATATGCTTTTATATAGAGTGATGTGGTTCTCGGTTGATTAACTGTGTCGGTTATATACTCGAGAGTCAAAATAATGAAAAGAATATTCTGTTGTCACAGCCCTAAAGATTTCTAGTTTCTGTTTATTTCAGTGTTATGTGACCAGTAGTTTAGGAATTTATCGATTAAACATACACACATCTACTATTTTATTTATATAGATAAACTCGTAAAAGAAACCCAAAAGGTCACGCTGATATTTCATTTTTATTTAAGATTTTTGAGTGACACAATGATGTCTTTTGATAGTGCAATATCAAGTTAAATTTTGTTTCATCGATATCATGTAGCCAACCAACTTACAAGGGCTGCTCTCTTCAATAGAAACTGTTAACATTTATGACTGCTACCGTTATTCCATCAAAGACTGGATACTTATGCAGAGAAGGTACCGCGCTGAAATAGTAGTTATTTAGAAACCCATTCTTAACATGGGAAGGGGAGACGATTTTGTAATTATTATTACTGGGATTGTTTCTCAAATAGTTTAATGTGGTCATCTGAAAATCTAATGCCAATAAATACTTAATGGAATTTGATGATTTATTAGACATTCATTATTTTCAATCCTCTCATAATATTTGTCAGCATTCAACTTTCAATTCACCCATCTCATCAACTTCTATCCTCAAAGGGATTTTAACTTGAGTTCTTGATGAGCCGTTCCTCGTAAGTCATCCAATTTACTAAATTTCCACTACTAATGATTACTATGCTATTGTTCCATTCCACTCTTTAACCCTTATCCTCGAGTGGCATCTGGGCATTAATAAGTGGCGACTCCTATGTAAAAAAACACCCCAAAAATTTGATAAATAATGAATTATTAGTGGAAAAAAATGCCTTTGTGACCTGTTTTTCGTGTTTTACAGCATATCAACACTTTTCATGATATTAAATACTAACACATGATGCTTATTATAAACGATTCTAGTGTCTAGTAGGCCTTCAAGTTCTCTCCGGTAGGCCTTCAAGTTCTCTCCCATTCCATATGTCAGATATGTATGGTGCCAATGCAGCAAATAACATTTTTTAGTATTTAGTACTATACATATCAATGTTTTTTTTTTTTTTTCTTAAATATAAGTATATAAGTATGTGCTAATATAAGGTATAATCATGTAAACGCACCGGTTCTGATTAGATCACCAAAGTTAAGCATCGTTGAACCTGGTCAGTACCAGATGGGTGACCATTTGAGAATACTAGGTGCTGCTTGTCGGTATGTATGTGAACTTCGAGGAGCTGAACGCCTCTGCATTGCACAGTTCCAGCACATCTTGTCCAAGGTGTAGTACCGTTTAGCATTCCTCGGATGTTACAAAGAGTTACCAAACAGTGTAGATGAAGCTCCTCAGTCATGGTTAAGGCAATCCATCTAGAAGAAAACTGATGAAAAAAAAAAAAAAAAAAAAAAAGACTGGATAAAAAAAAAAGGTCCGTTAGTCACGTAAGGCAATCTTTCAGTGACAATGTCACAAACAAAACACCTGCCTCCAATTTGTCATAAACTAGCCCGGAATTAGTAAGACTTAAAAAAAAACTGCTGTGAAAATGTTCATGTCGACCTGGTCTAATCTAAGATATTGAAAAATAATAAGAGGTAGTAGGTTTAGAGACTTGCATTAGTCAAACGGGAGGAAACGTAGGTGGTTAATTGGAAATATATTTTAGTATTTTAGAATCGCTCTTCAAGCATTTCGTCATGGGGGACAACAAGGGCTCACAAGGCTGCTCATTAGACAACCAATAAAAGCGTTGGCCAGACGAGCGCGTTCTGGGTGATCAATCTTGTTTAGTCGTCTTTATTTCCAATCATCTCCAGATGATCATCCTAACATCAAAGTCCTATCGTCTCCAAACAAACCAAATGAATAAATAAAAGAAAGTGATTTGCTTTTGTGCTATTAAAAGCTGCAAACAAATCAATACATAATGATAGGCCTCAATAAGATTACTGGCTGACTGAAAATAAAACAAAGTCATTTCTATCTTCCTTAATATATGATAACGCGTAATGAAATACTTCACATTAAACCACCTGATGACGAAATTTAACAAAGTACAATTTATGATGAACTTGATCACCCCAACGTAAATAGCGCCGATTAACCAGACCAGCCGCAGCAAAACCTCCCCCTGTTACTATAGAGGTCCCTAAATGCTGAAGACCTTTTTATTCTAATAGTTTTTTTTTGTTTCCTCAGACCGCTTGCTTTTGGAGTTCCCACCCTGCTCCCTGTTTCTCTGACTGAACCAGCACTTTTTCTTATTTCCATACATTTTAGCTTAACTATTCCCTATGGAAATATGGAATACAGAGCCTCTGTGTATTTTATTTTTTTATTTTTTCACAGTGATCACCACTTATCAAGGCCCGGAAGTCACTCAGGGATAAGGATTATTGCAAGTACATTACGTTAGTGTGGAGATTTGATGAAGTGTTTAATTAAGGGGGCGGTTCATTAGGAATTTGTTAACATTGGACTTGAAGACATCCAAGTTGTAGTCCGGTGGGAAGCAGGCAGACGGAACAGAGTTCCACAGGCGTGCAGTTCTAAGAAAGAAGCTTTGTCCATGGAATCTGCGTTTTGATTTAGGCACAGATATAGAGTGGGGGAAATTTTTTACAGTGGATTCAGCTAGACTGGTGTTTTTCGTGAATGATTGGCGAGGGGGGGGACCAGAGATTGGAGTTCAGACGAGCACCTGGCATGAAAGTAACGATAAAACAAGGATAGGCTCGCAACGTCTCTTCTGTGAGAGAGAGGTTGCAGGGTAGAGAAAAGGGCATCCCCCACTAAGCCACGAAGTCTGTTTTGTACTCTGTCAAGGCATGATAGGCTGTTTTTGGCCGCTCCTGCCCAGATATGGCAACAGTATTCCATCTTTTAATTGCCATAAATATATTTTCATTTTGCCATATATATATGGGGTACGAGGCATAGGCAGACCTAAGCTCAGGTTTTGTGACACCGTCAAACGAAATCTAAAGGACAAGTTGATCCCTACTGGAAGCTGGCAGACCCTCAGTCGCGACCATGACAAGTGGAGAATGATGGTTCACAGGAAGTCGTCTTCGGACACGAAGGACAGCACATGATGATGATATATATATGTATGTGTGTGTGGGGATGATTAATCGGAATCAGAAAAATTGGAAATTTTTAGGGTATTGGAATCGGAATTATTTGTGCATATTTTCTGATTCTAAAAACGATTCCTTTAATTTTTTTTTATTTGATTTTGTTTAGAAAAAATATTCGTTTGCTTGTAGTAATAATAAAAAAAATCAGTATTTATTGATTTTAAACAATCAATAAAATTAAAAACTATACATCAACACTTTACAAGTGTGTTTTTACGTTTGAGAAAATATATGCACATTACGTCGCAGCTCACAATGTGAGGTTGTCTGGCTGCGGGAATAATTGTTATTCTCTCACATTCTTGAGGTTCTATCGCTAATTGCTCACTACTAGATAAGCTTGCCGTGAGGGCATCCTAAGCGAGTATAAAATTTCTACTTGCGAGACGTCGGCTTGGGTTATAGCTGATCGTGATGGCCACATCCCTTGTTCGAGGTGAATAGGTTCATTCCATTGTCGGATTTTTTGCCGCGGTTTGTTTGATCTGTGCTAGTTAACAGACTTTCTTGTGTGCGTGTGGCGGTTTGTTCAGTTGGTAGAGTGCTCGACACTCATGCAAGAGACTCTGGTTTCAAATCCCGAGTTTGGATGTATCCAACTGATTATCCCAAATGAGGGCGAAACTTGAGTCTTGGGCTTCCGGAATGTTCGCTGTCATGGCTCTTGTGAGCTGCGACGTTGTCTGGTTGTGGAAATAATATATATATATAAAATCTGTGTGTCAATTTGTTTTTTGATTTTTGTAATGCAGAAACAGTCAGTCTGTGTTTTTGTGGATTTTTAAATACTTTCAAATTTTTGCCAACAACTAAAAAACTTATACAGCGACGAATCAGTTGGAAGTTTAGTTTTCCAGTACTCTTCACCACTCTCAATAACCTTTGCAGATGAATTTGCGTTATCACACTGACCGCTTCCCATTGACTTCTCACTGACAATAACTATTAGCCTTCATGGGAATTTGGGTGACAATAAACTTCTTCAAATTCCCAGTCCTCTTTGCATCTATCTGGTGAAGGTCTGGTTAGTGCTTTCCTTCACTAGATTTTCCATGCTTCCTGAGATTCCTTGGCTATTTAGTATGGTGCTAATCAATGCCGACACTACAATTTTATTTTCGGGGGTGGGATAGTTAAGTTAGAATTTTATTGTTTCAGTTTTCTTGGTTCCATGTGGTGGTGTGCTAACTTTTTGTTTTACTTCTGTTGCAGTTATTATATGACCGGTTAGCATTTGTAACTCATGTGAATTTGTTTGCCGTCTGTTGTATAGTCTCAATCTTCCCTTGATTCTGATTTCTTTTTTCTTTTTTTTTTTTTTTCCCCAATCTTCTTTGAGACTGTTCCTAATGCTTCCCATTTCCTTGGGCCTTAATATTATATTACTCACTAGGAGTTTTCACATAGGCTATCATCAAAGAATTCTCTTTGAAAACAATCTGCGGCGTCCTCTGGAGTCTGATTGACAACAAGTCTCCCCAGATTTTCAATGTTCTCCACTTCTATCCATGACATTTTAAAATTAATTTGCGTTATCGCAACAGCCGTTTACCATTAATTTCTTGTTGGTAGCGACCATTAGTTTACATTGGGATTTACGTGGCAAAAAGCCTTCCGAAGAACCCAGTCCTCCTCACACTAATCCAACAGATGTCTAGTTGGTACTCTCCATCCTCTTTGACTCTCTTCACTTATTTGGTGTGGCAGCAGTTTATGGTGACACTAAGAAAGAGGGGAGGGCGAGGATGCGGGTAACTTACTATTCTGCAGTTTCAGTTTTCATAATTCTACGTGGTATTTCTGTTCCCCCCCCCGTAGCAGTTTCTATATGACCAGCTTCTGCCTGTGGGTCATATGTATTAGTCTTTACGTTTAAGAGTTTTCCAAGCCGTTTTTATTATTGTTATCCGTTGTCTCTTTTCAGCCATCCATCTGATTCCAACCTCTCCTATTCTTTTTCCAAAGTTTTTCGGTATTGTCCCCAGTGCTCCTACAATTAGTGGTGTTATCTTAGCTTTCTTCATCTTCCATATCCCTTTGAGCGCTCTGGCCAGTTCAGTGCATTTACTTTGCCTCTCTGTTTCCTTTATCTTCACCCTGTGGTCTGCTGGAACGACAAAACATTGTGTGATTATCTCGTATATCTTCATCGTAATCAGTATGCAGAGCGATAGATTTTGAAATTTATCTTATTCAAAACGAAGGCGATATCGTCGGTTGATTGAATATACTTCATCATTTTGGAATCACTTTTCAAGTGTTTGATCATGGCGAACAAAGAAGGAGCAGAAGACTTTTCATAAAGCGCCTTTTAGAAGGGTCGACCAGACAGACATGTTCGTGTGGTGAGCAAGTTTGTTTATTCACCCTTATTTATTTTCAATCAGCTTCTCACGTTGGTCATTCAGACATCAAAGTCTTAGCGTTCTTCACACATCAGCCAAATAAATAAATATCACAACAAAGTTTACCGCCTTTGTGCTGATAACTAAAAGCTGCAAATTAATCAATATATCATGATAGGACCCAACAACGTTATTGGCTGATTAAGAGTAAAAAACAAAAAGCAAAAAAAAAAACAACAATAAAAAAAAACAAGTCATAGCTGTTTAGTTTTTCCCTTACAACATTACATTGATTGGATTTTGTCGAGGTTGAAGATGGGTGCAGCAGCTATATATATATATTTTTAAATTACAGCCAAGATACTGTAGAATACGTTAGTTAAATTGGTGCCAAGTGCATTTACAATAAAATTTCTAACATTTTTACGTTATACTTAATCCACGATTCAATTGACAAGAAAATTTTAATTAAAACTACATATACACGTACCTACTCGACGTTAACCGGAATTTGTTGGTTGCAAATTTGTATAGTAATTTGCATTAAAAATAAAATTTTAAAAAAAGACGGAAATAAAAATAATATGTAAGTCATGTTTAAGCAAGACAGACGCAAATTACTAACAAAATGTTATTACTATAGAGAAGAGACAAGATGAAATAAAACGATGCTCAGTAATGAGAGAAAAAAAATCTAAGGGAGATAAGTCATGTTATAATCTGCAAAGATATATCACCTTTACATTATCTGATTTATTATTTCCTAGCGACCATTAGTCTACATTGGGATTGAGGTGGCAAAAAGCCTCCGCAAGATCCCAGTCCTCTTCACACTTATCCAGCAGAGATCTAGTGAGTACCCTTCATCCCCTTTGACCCTCCTCAATTATTTGGTATGACACCAGTTTATGGTGACACTAAGAAACGGGAAGGGGGGGGGCGGAGGATGCGGGTAACTTACTATTCCATAGTTTCATTCTAACAATCTTTCTAACCGAAATATTTTTCCAAACAAACTAAAATTGAGGAATCTTGGTATTGCAAAAAAGAAAATGCTGGAAAAGAGTGGGGTGCGATAAATGATGAGGAAAAAATTAAATGGTCAGATGCGATGCTATTTGAGTCTTAATTCTAACATCTGACAGGATAACTTCATACGTTTAGCTATTATGAATATCAAGGAGAAGAACAAAATCATTTTTATTCTTACTCGTTTGGCATCAAAGTAAAATTATCTGCTATTTGACTCACTCGAGGATAAATTTGGATTCATAATTTTCTCGTGTATAATTATAGAAACTACAGTCTGCTTGGAAAATCACTCACATAATTTCGAGATTTGGTGAAAATAGGCGAAGAAACTCTTGGTTTCTGAGCTATAAGCAATTGAAACAAATCAATATTCTTTATTGTAAATACTAGCGATGGGGGTGGGGGCGACCTTGCCGGTCGTAAAATATGCTCAAATATATTTTAATTCATGCAGATTTCGTATTTATTATTAGTCAATTCTCTATTGAATATTATATTGTACCTAATATATAGTAGTGATTACAAAAGTTTTTAAAAAAATTTACTTGGATGCCATCAGCTAGGATCGAAACCAAAACAGTTAGCACTCCAGACGCCTTCCCTTCTGTTTGAGCGCAAATTAAACCATTTACAGCTATGGATTAATTTGCACAAAAGTAATAGAACTATGCCGGCAAGATGAAACGCACATTTTGCATTTCAACTTGCCGACATCTTTCTGTACACGTCATTCATCCATCCATCCAAACAAAGATTTTACTCGTTATAAACTATTATTTGTGGATGATTAATATTTTCTGTTAATTGCAGTGTTATCTGCCTAATAGTTTAAGAGTTTATCAATTAAATATTTTCACACACATACATACATACATACATGCACTTACTGGTTTATTTATATAGATTTAATGTGTAAAATGTGTTTTTAGAAAATCAATGACAAAATTTCTGAATTTTATGTGTAAAAGCATCTATTTGTGGGTCCTGCCTTTATAATAGTACTTCATTCCTAGTCCCATCTCTTTGTAGTCCATTTCTTTATCTGTGTTTGTTCTGATCATATTTATTCACCTGTATTTTGTCTGTTGTATTTTGTCGCCTGAAATAAAAAGGGCCAACTTTGCAGGATGCCGATGTTGACTATCAAAAAAAGTCATGATGCTAAGATCTGTATTCTTGAATCCTATGTTGTTTATACTTCTTATTTGTTTTATGGTTTTGTTTGTGTATGTAGCAAGACCAGGCTGAGAGTTACTTTACCTGTCACAGGAATTCTCCTTTTCTATTCTATATGCAGCAATATCAGTACACTATCATACATGCGTACTGTTAAAAACTGGTAAACACTGCCACATATACTAACCAAACCATGAAGGATAGGCTAACATATACTAACCAAACCATGAAGGATAGGCTAACATATACTAACCAAACCATGAAGGATAGGCTATTTTGTTTGAGAGATATTTCTGATGTAGGTTTTGTTTTTGTTTTTTTTAGTGTTGGGACGATTAATTGGAATTGGAAAAATCGGAGCTTTTTGGGATATCGGAATCTGAAAAAATTGTCAATTTTCCGATGCCAAAACCGATTCCTTAAATTATCTTTTTTTATTTGATTTTGGTTTAAGAAAATTTTTCCGCTGTTTGTAGTAATAATAAAATAATAAATATTTATTGATTTAAACTTTCAGTAAGACTAAAATCTCTAGATCACCTTCCCCTAACAAGTGTATTTTCATGTTTAAGAAAATATAAGGACATTTAAGACGTGTTTTTACAGTAATTGGGACAAAATAGCACTTTTATAGTTAAATATATAAAGATTTATAAAGAATCTGAATTGGAATCAGTAATTTAGTACGAAATTGGTAATTGTATCGGAATCGGGAAAAGTATTGGAATCGTCCCATCACTAGTTGTTTTGTTTTACGGCATAGCAACCCTTTTTGGGTTATTTAATGCCGAATTGGTCATTTTGGTAAAGGATGCTTAAAGTTCTTTATATGTTTGAATATTTATTCGTAGTGTCTGGTTGACATGGAGAGGAAAGTTCTTGATTTTGGCTTTGCAGAACATGATTGAGTTTTGTCAAATCTGAGGTGGAAGTTAGTATCAACCAGGAATAAAGCAATGAAGGATATAAAAATAACTTAGGCTCAGGCTTATTTTTCTACTTGTTCTGCATCATGATTTATGTTTTATCTTGCTAACTCTAATCCTAAACCACCAACAAATTGATAAACGGACAGGATTAAAAGCGTAAGTTCTCTTTGAAGAGGTAATAATGTTAACGCTTTTAACAGAAATCCATTAGTATGACCAGCAGATTTTAAAAAGCGTTCAAACGTAGAAATCAAGAGGATAAAAAAAAGATACAGGTGTTGTTAGAAAAACCCAATTAATAAAAAGGCCAAAAGTTAAAATTGGTCAAAAGAATTGGAAACGGTTCAAATATTCCAAAATTAATAAACGCTGAAGAGAATCATAGAAAAAAGGTTAATAAATTAATTTGTGTGAGGTATAATGCGCGAAAAACTTTTGAAGTTCTGGGATCAAAAAATAAATACTTTAAAATTAAGCACTCTAAACAATACAGGGTTATCCTAAAAATATTCATGATTTATTTTTCTGCCGTTTAAACACATTTACTATTGATAAACGTTAGTCTACACCCGGAGGTCTCAAAACGCAAAGATCAACACTTTACAAGTGTGTTTTTACGTTTGAGAAAATGTTGCAGTTCACACTGTGAGCCTGCGACGTTGTCTGGCTGTGGAAATAATTGTATATTCTCTCACATTCTCAAGGTTCTATTTCTGATTGCTTGCTAGATAAGCTTGCCGTGAGGGCATCCTTAGCGAGTATAAAATTTCTATTTGTGAGACATCGGCTTGGGTTAGGGTTGATCGTGATGATCACATCTCTTGTTCGAGATGAATAGATTCATTCCATTGTCGGATTTTTGCCGCGGTTTGCTTGATCTGTGTTAGTTAACAGATTTTCTTGTGTGTGTGGTGGTTTGCTCAGTTGAAAGAGTACTCGACTCGCATGCAAGAGGCTCAGGTTTCAAATCCCGAGTTTGGATGTGTCCAACTGATTAGGCCAAATGAAGGCGAAACTCGAGTCTTGAGGACATCCTTAGCGAGTATAAAATTCCTGCTTGTGAGACATCAGTCATCAGGGGCCAAAAAACATAAAAATATTCATGAAAAATTACAGAAAACGAAAATATGTGAAAATAGTGTGGTAGTTTTTCTTTTTAAGAAAATGATAAAAAGAATGAAATTTTAGAAAACCAGTTTCACTAAAAAGTAAAGCCAAATAAGCAAAACGGTTTAAAACACACCCAGTTCATTTTTTGTTTTTGGCCCATGTAGCTCTAAAAAGTCAGTAATATGACCCCTTGTTTGGAAACTTTGGAGACCTCTTATCTACACCAAACTTGTTAACCAGAATTGATTCATGAGTGTCAAAGAGTCTTTGATTTATCGTCGTTCAATGACATGCAGCAAATAGTCACATCTACATTGTAAACAGGTTTGCATACGACTATATGAGTTGTAATGGTATCTTTCAAATCCGGAATAATCTTTGGATTGTTTTGATAGACATTATCCTTTAAATAACTCTACAGATAAAAATCTGAGGACAGGGGTAAAAGCATCCATCCAAACAAAGATTTTACTCGTTATAAACCATCCTTGGTGTATGATTGCGAGAGCTATGACAATAGAATATTCTTTTCATTGTTTTGACTCTCGAGTATATATCCGACACAGACAGTTTATGAACCGAAAACCACATCCCTCTATATAAAAGCATAGAAGATATCAACAGATCCACACTCGAGAGTCAAAACAATGAAAAGAATATGCTGTTGTCCCAGCCCTAATGATTACTATTTCCTGTTAATTTCAGTATTATGTGATTAGTAGTTTAAGAGTTTATCAGTTAAATATTTTCACACATACATGCATACATACATCTATCTTGGTTTATTTATATGGATTTAATGTTTACAATGTGTATTTGGAAAATCAATAACAATATTTCCCAGTTCTATATATGTAAAAAGCATCTATTTTGTGGGGCCTGCCTTTGTAATAGTACTTCATTCCTAGTCCAATTTTTTTTTTTTTTTTTGTAGTTCATCTATTTATCTGTGTTGTTTTTGCTGATCATATTTATTTACTTGTATTTGGTCTGTTGTACAGAGTGCCCTACTTAAAACTAGCCCATAAAATGTAATAAAGAGGCGGAACATTCTTTTATTATTTAAATTACTTGCAGCATTGTTTAAATTACCTGTAATGTTATAAAAGATGCTGAAAGTGACCCCCCGTTGACATCTAGGCATTTCTGGGCAGGTTTAACAACGTTTGCAGATACTGCCTGTAGATCTTCTCTGGTGATTCTCCTGAAAGCATTGGCAATGTTGTCTTTACTCTTCTACCTATCTGCAAAAGTTTTTAGTGGTTTTCCTCACTTTAAAACGTGTTATCGGTTCGAAAATCATAGTGTTTGTCAGTATATTTGTAAAAGCAAAATGGCGGTGTGCTCGCTGTTGAGTACGATAAGTTTGAGAAAATGAGTTCAAACTAAATAATTATACAAAATACTGTTAGAAACTCACTCAATGTATGTTACCGTGGCATAGAAATCCACCGAATATATGTCCGCCTATATCACGGTAACATATATTGAGTGAGTTTTTAGCAGTATTTTGTATAATTATTTAGTTTGAACTCATTTTCCCAAATTTACCGTATTCAACACCGAGCACACCACCCTTTTGCTTTTTCAAATATACCGATAAACACTATGATTTTCAAAGCGATTACACGTTTTAAAGTGAGTAAAATCACTAAAACCATTTTGCGGATAGGTAGAACAGTAACTTATCTTGCCTTTGGTAACATTTATTTGTTATACATTTGTTTTTTGACAACTTTTTACAATCTATGTGTATAGTAACACAAATCGAAAATTTTTAATTTCAAATTCTTTATATCTTCAAATATTTATCCATGGTGTTTGGTTTGGTTGATTTGTTTCACAACATACCAACCTTTTTCAAGTTCTTTAATCTGATATCCAGTCATCTTGATAAAAAAATTTAAGCTTCAATGTCTTTATATCTTCAAATATTTATCCATGGTGTTTTGCTTGGTTGTTTGGCAGAGTGTAATTGTTTTTGTTTTAGATTTTACAGAACGTGATTGAGTTTTGCAAAAAAGTAAGGAAAAAATATTTTTAGATAAAAATTGTTGCTTTTGCTTTAGACTTTGCAAAACTCAATCATGTTCTGTAAAGGGAAAGGGGGGGAACCCCAAAATAGCATCAATATTTGTTGTCAGGAAGTAAGTTTCTTCCGACAGCCTGATCAGATAGCATCATATATAAAAATAAAAAGAACATTGCTGCAGCAAAAAGGAAAAGACAAGATAAACATGACTGTGACGTCTACTACTGTTACGTCTTATCTACACAACAAAACTCCAGCTGCTTACGTGATGAGTCTACATCTTATTTTGGTATCATGCAACCATATAGACAACTTTAAAAATGGGTTGAATGCCAGACATTGAAAGAAGCATGGATAATAGAAGATAAAAGAAACACAAATAGTCGCGATAAGTAAAAATAAAGGAATTTATTTTTGTATAATCTTACCGTTTCATTGTTGTGGATGAACAAAGTTCTCTCGATAAAGTCCTCCTTTATTTGAACCTCGCTGTTATGGACGGTGATATGTCCAAATTCTTCGTCTCCATTGTCCATCCAGTATCTACAGCAGGTCTGTAAGACAAGCTACAAGGGTTATTAAGTATACAAGATAATTTGCTATACTGCACAAGACAACAAATAGAATGACTTAAAACCTAAGTGGGGATTAGAGAAAATGGCTTCGATGAGAAAATGTCCTTGGGAAAGAAAAAAATCATTCATGTTCAGAAAAGGGAAATGAAGCTTTTAAAAGCTTTAAAAAACAAAGTCGGAAATGGCATGATTGAATAACCATGTACACACAAATATATACGGAGTACAGAGGCTAATTCTGTATTAAATCTGTAAGGGGAATAGAAAGCATCTATAATATAAATCTCACCTCTGTTTAAATGTATATATGTATGTCTGCCTAAAATGTTCGACCGAGGCGACGGATTTTCACGAGATCTGTATCGTTTGGAAGCTCGACCCTTAGGACGACAAATATCGAAAAATCGGTCAAAAACATTAATTGCTTCACCCTCAACTGGGCACTTTTCTATAGGAAGCGGGCCCCTTTTTCCACCAATATTTTCGAAAGTTATCTCTTTTCGATTGTCTGGCCTTAATTTAAACCTACCTCACTTCCGGTTTGGCGATGGGCGCAACAGCAAAGACGTCACTTTTTTTTCACATTCTTTTCCTTCTTTGCAGTACGGGTTCGAGCCTGCCTGCCTACTACAACCTTTTTTTTTTTTCAACACACACCTCCAAACACCCGGGCAACGCCGAGCGCCCAGATTAGTATATAATAAGAGTGAGGGGAAAACTAACATACAATGAGAAAAGGAGAGATTACTCTTAACTATTTTTTATCTTTAAAGATTGAAGGTGACAGTGGTCAAGTAGTTAACAAAACCGACAGACGACCTGGGTGTTCCAAGTTCGAAGCCAGTTCGTTCCGCAAACATCACTTTCACATAGGATGTTGGCAACTTTCTTGTGGCCCCTCCTGTAAGTACTCAATGTCTTTCTAGAAAGAATTCGGACTAGAAAAATATCAGGAAAACTAATGCCAACAATAGAATTTTCGAATTTATACAATATGATGATGATCTCTACATATCTACTATCAGACATTGTATAGAGTACTGCTGTTATATTTGGACGGAAGAGTCTTTTCTTTTTTTTTTTTTAACTAAGGCCACTCGAGGACAACGGTTAATGAATGTAAGGTGGTAGTGTAGTAATTGTTAATGATTAGATTAGGTAGACTTTGTATTATTTAAGAAGACAGTTCAACAATAACTTGTTTACATTGGATTTTGAAGGTTACAATATCGTAGTCGGCTGGGAAGCAGGTCAGTGGAATAAGGTGCATTAAGCGGTCAGTTCTAGGAAAGAAGATTTATTCCTGGAAGCTGCATTTAGATTCAGGCACAAATAAAGAGTGTGGAAATTTTTTGATAGTAGTGGTAGCTAGTCCAGTGTTTTTTATGAAAGCTTGGTCTAGGCAACGTTGGGTCTCCCTGCTCGTAATATTATATATATATATATATATATATATATATATATATATATATATATATTATTATAATATTACGAGCAGGGAGACCCAACGTTGCCTAGGATCAAATGATCATCAAAGAATGTTTCACACTCCCATATTTTTATTGTCATTTAAATCAGTGAAATCGCTAATTTTTCAATCAAATCGATTGATTACCTGCTCTAGTTGGGGACCCATCGTAGTGCACCGGGAAGAAGCTTCACATGCCTCCCCACAATGACTTAGTCCATAATATATTCTAGTCTACATTGCACTGTAGAGAACTTACTGTTGATTTTATAAAATTATTTTTATATAATGGCTTGAATTAATAGGTTTGAACAGAAACAATTATTTCGAACGTGCCTCTATCATATCAAATAACTTAGTTATAATGCTATCAAAAAAAAAAATAAAATAAAATTTATATTCTTGCTATAAAAAAAAAAAAATGATGGTACTACGCGAATGCCTCTACTTTGGCTCAAACTTTAAGTTCGACAGATTTTTATGAAATTAAAATATATAATTTATTACATAAAGGCTTAAAATTCCTTTAGAATGTGACAATTCTTTGATTTACAGTGATTTCAAACAAAATTGATACATAGATTTGCTTTTGATTTTATGGAAGTCACTCCAGAAAAGCAAAAGTCACTTGAGAAAAAGGCTCTAAAAAGAACAAAATAAGATTAAGCATCTTCTTTCTTTGTGATAATCTTGAAAAGACCAAAGTTATGAGTAGGAGGAAAACAATCAGCAGAAAGAGGGTTTCATCCCCTGCCTCAATATGATCTTTGTCAGGCAAGGGTATCCAACCGTGTTAGTCTGATAATGATCCCCCATTTCAAGGACATGATTTTAGAGATTTTGCTGTGTAAGCAGATTTCAAACACACAAGAATCACACTTCTTTGGCCTGAGGCAAATAGAGAGGTGGGGTGATTTATGCGTACTCTAAAGAAATATGTATACTCGCTACTACAGTGGAAAGTCCCAAACTGGAAACCTCAGCTACCTCATTCTTTAAGACAATATAGAGCCCCCCCCCCCCCCCCGTACAACCACAAAAATCTCTGCTTTTGAGGCCTGGACTGGCAGGAAAATGAACATTGGTCTACCGGATAATATTGAGAAACCAGGGTCGCTACAAGATCAAAGTGTAGTATCTGTTCTTCAGATGCTGCGCTTCTATTTCTTGTTCTCTTTCGGTGGAGGAGAAATCCTTCACGACTGAGACAATTTTTATTTTTGTACCTTTTCTCCACGTTAAAAAACGACCCTGGTGTCTAACTCTGTCCCGTGGGGAGGCATAGTAAATAGGTACATGATAGCATAAAAGAAAATGATTCTGAAGGAAAGTGAAAGATGAAAGGCTATGCAGACAAAACAGGAGACCAACACTCCTCTGCCTACGTGACAGTCTTGATCAGACAAAAGCTGTTACCACCATACAACCCCAATCCCTTATACAGTTACAAAATTAAAGGGCAGTATGATAACTGCAGAGAGGAAATCACCAAATCACTAGAAACTCTTGCTGCTAAAGCGAGTAACAAACACATTCCATAGGGGAGAAAAGTCAGTCTAACTCTGAGAGTGAGTACAACCCACACCCACAAGAAAAGGAAATTCATTCCACCAAGAAGGAGAGGCTGTAATGTCTACAGTTAAAGGGACATAATCCTAAAGAATTATCAACCTTGGATAAGCTCAGAAATAAACAAGACTTGCGAGTCAGTTTAATGGCGGCCAAGCTTTAGTTAATAGTGCCTGTGTAGTCTTCTTTTTTTCAAAACTTGACTCCCATAAGTCGGGACACCCACAATATCTCAATATATTCAGTATTTACTTCAACAATGCTCAATACGTAGGGGGAATTTAGTAGTATTACGAAAACATAACTATAGCAAGTAAGCTATACAGAGGTGTTCGTGTTTCCTTCCTGCGAAAAGTCATTAGGTGGTTGCTATATACATCATAACTACAATATTGCTAATGCATCAAATAATTCTCTCTTTATCACTCTACCCCCTCCTCTGTCTGTCTGTCTGTCTGTCTGTCTGTCTGTCTCTCTCTTTGTTTCATAACTTCCTAGTAGGTCTTCTTCTACGCTAGATAGACCTGTTTTTTTATCTTTTCTACTTTTTTATCATTAGATCTGTAGATATATGATGGGAAAGTTAACTTGATTATCCAACTCAAGCCTGACCATCTCTTGTAAAATATAAAAACAGTAGGACAAGCTGTATGCACATCAGGTAGGTGGGTTATCTGGTGCTGATTCTCTCTCTTCATCTCTTGTGAGATGAAGAGAATGACAAAAATTGATATGTCGCTTCAAATTAACAACATAGCTGCAAACCTCATTAAAAGCTTACCAGTTGAATTCTTGCGTGATGTATATTCACTGTTTACATATACACAGAAAGCACATGAGATATTTGAGGACATTTTTTAACTAGATGACATGTTAATTGATTTATATTTTCTATCTTTCAGAATTATCATCTGAATTTTTTTTTACAATTAGACAAGATCTGATCAAGCACACAACGTGACAATAAAGGCTGAATATAGTAACTAAAAATAGAACCACTTTTAAAAGTCGACTGATTTTTCGTTTGCAAAGACTTAAAAGCAAGATATCGCCATTACCAAAATGTAAAAAACAAAAATCCTAGATACATTGAAAGCATTAAAACACATGCATTTCTTTAGCAAGTACAGCACACCATTAGTGGTAATCGTACAATTCTACAAAGTTAATTGTTAAAAAAGAACACACCATATGTCGAAAGAAAATAATCTAAAATATTGTCTACAAAGACATCAGTTACCTTATTTTGTTTTCTAGTCCTCACATTCTATGAGCGATGTTTCTGACAAAGAGGAAGAAATTGCTGTTTTTCAGGACCGGAATTTATAGATGTAACACTTATTGTTGACTAGATATAACTCTTGAAGTGGTAGTTCTTTTTTTTTTTTTTTTTTAATATTATTAGTTTTTAACTCCTTGCATCAAGTGGCTTCATGCCTTGTCTGGAGTGATTTGCATATTTAAATAAAAAGTCAAACGTTCATAGAAACCTTTTTTCAGATCCTTAGAGTTCTGGGGAAGTCCCCTAAGAAACACAGTACAGATAAACTACTTTAGAACAAGCTTTTAGATGCAAAAAAAAAAAAAATTTATTTTCTTCTTTTTCTTTCTAATGAATTTCTAAAGCAGTTTATCCGTTTATTCTTTAATTTTCCAATTCAAGACGCTTTTATTTGTCGACACCACCTTTTTTTTTTTTCAATTACAGTTCTGTTTGTTTGTCTGTCTTCAAGTTAATAAAATCGAAAAAGAGACGGAGAGACTGTTTCCCTTCTTGCCGATGGTCTCACAGATGCACGTGATCTTTCTTCTCTGTCACTTACATAACTATGAGTAAGTCTCACAGTGGCGAGTCCAGCATGGGACGCTTTTTTTTTTTTTTTTTTTTTAACCTGCTGTTCTGCAGCAGGAAACGCCCATCAACTTGGCAGATGACAGCACTTTTTAACATCAACTAAAGCAATGCAAATCTCTCATCGGCCAAAGATTCTTGGCAGCAAGTCTTTATCGACTCATCTTTTCTGACGTTTGAATGAGTCTCTTATCATGAATATGACTTTGCAAGTCTCATCCGTGTCACAAGTACAAAGCTGATTATGCCGCCTGGTGTAAAGGTTACATATAAACGGATGACTAATGGACAATAAAAGCCAACTTATATGTAATGGAAGTACCTATAATATGTACAGAATTGCTAATGGAAATTGATAACGAAAAGTCTGGAGCAGAATACATATGTGTATATATATATATATATATATATATATATATATATATGACTACATCATGTAATCACATAAATTAATATAAGAAAGTATAATTTTATGCGTAAACTTGAAGTATTTACTTCAACAGTGCTCAATTCGTGGGTAGAGCTAGGTAGTATGTTATAAAAATATATATGGCAATTAAGCTACGCAGAATATTCGTCAGGCTTCAAATGCACAGGAACAGTTTGCAAGTGACTTAACAAAGTTTGTGGAATTGCTTTTCTGGAGTAAAAGTTTTGAACACTGTTTCAAAATAAGCCTAACAAATCCTAGCATGGATGAAACGTGGAAAATTCTGTGCATGTTAATTGCCATATATATATATATATATATATATATATATATATAAGTTGTGAAAATATGTTTATGGCAATTAAGCTATACATAGGCTTCTGTATTTCCTCTCTGTTGAGAATCGTCAGGCTAAAATGCATAGAACTTGTGTTATCAAGTGTTTTTATATGATGTTTAGTCTAACTAGTTAACCAATCAGATTCCTTGTTATTCTCACCCGTAATGTATGTGTGTGTCTGTACTCGCATATTATTATCAGTAATTGCAGTCTTGTTATTACAAGCTTGTCATTTTTATACAAGTTCTTAAATAGTAAAAATAGATCAAACTTAATTCATAAAATCGTGTTTCTCATTATTTACATCACTGTGGTTTTCAACTCTTTTCCCTCCAAAAAATACAGGGATAGGACATTAGCCATCACAATTTTTTTTTTTCCAAAGATCAATATATTTTTTGGAACAAATAAACTATTGGATACTTAAATGAGTGTTAGTTCGAAGCAACCGACATACTAAAGGCATTCACCATGGCAAGTTGAATTTTGCAGAAGATTTTAAAATGTGTGCAGAAATCATGATTACATTTGATAAGCTTTGGATAGAAACTACCTTGTCACACTTTAAAGCTGATTGTCTTCAAGTCCAACGTAAACAAGTTCTTGATGAACCGTCCCCCCCCCTAAGTAATCTAATTTACAAAATTCCCCCTACTTATGTTTACTACACAATGACTAATGTATACCCATTAACCCTTATACTCGAGTGGCCTCCGAGCTTTGATAAATGGTGATTCCTATGTTAAAAAAAAAGCTATAAAAATCTGACTTAAATCAAGTGTAAAAAATTTAGCGCTTAACTCTGATATATAATAGTGCTTCAGATGCACAGGAACAGTTTACAAGTGACTTAAAAAAGTTTTGTGGAATTGCTTTTCTGGAATCAAAAGTTTTAAACTCGGTTTCCAAATGGCTACAAATCTGTAAGGAAAATAGCTTCTGAACTTGACACAAAATGATTACATTTGGTTGGCTCAGTAAATGCTACTTTTCACAGGCAAGGCTAATGATTTTTTCAGTAATCAGACAATTTTGGCATTTATTCCCCCACAAGTGTCATAATAATGCTATAGAAAGGTTTGTGAAGGATACCTAATTAGGTGCCTAATACTCCATGATGTTTAATACTTCAGTTTACCTTAAATAAAATAAAATGGATTGTTAATAATTAATGGCGATCCACAGGCTCCTGTTTTATTCGTTACTACACTGAGATGTAAGGGAGGCTATCCCTCCTTTCTCTGGATTACTTCTCTTACCCTTGATTATACAATTATGATGCTGATTGTTTAGCAAGGCAGCATCAAATCCATATTTTGAGTCTTATGATTTTACTGAGGATTGAATTTCTGTTTCTTAGTCGTTTAATAAACACTAACCATTACACAATGGCCGTTATATATTTATTCTCTATTGCTTAAGGGGTTAACATATGAACTGGAAACCTGGGTGTGCCAGGTTCGAATCCAGTTATTTTCATCGAAACACTTTTAGCTAACCTACACTTGATCTTTTGTCTAACGTCCCGTAGAGATGTTAAATATATACTCTGTATTAATTAAGAAATGGAAAGAAACAAAAGATACTAAATGATTCTCGAGTGTACGCCATTTTGAATTTATGTTCTCATTAATCTATCAACTTTCATTAAAATCTTCCTGACTTTTTATATTCGATGAATTTGCAGACATTCTGTTGATCTTTGGTGAACTTGATGAGAAAGAAATTATGGATGTAGCTAATGTAACTAATTTCCGCTGATTAAATATGAATAGGATAATTAGGCAGAAGTGTGATGTCAAGATTGCTAATTTATAATGGCTAAGCCATCATGCTTTTTAATGTGAGAGGAAAACGAATGTTATAAACAAGATTAAGGTTGAAAAAAAAAAAAAAAAGAATGCATGAATATTCTACTTGATTCTTTTAAGGTGTGACCCTCGCCTATTACAAATCCTGGTTTCTGCAAGAGTTCACCATAGTTTAGTCAGACGTGTTGGAGACAGTTCACTCATAGGTCAGAACAATTTGCTGAAGTTTTGTTAAAGAAAGATTAAGAGATTCAAAACAAATACTATAAGAATATATCGATTGATTGCTTTGTAAGTTATCTTATAAAAGTACGAATCCTGGTTTTAAAACTAAGTTATGTAGATTTATTTATGTCCGAGTGATAAATATTGGGTCACAAGTAATGTTTTTCAGGGTTATTTAGCTTGATAGACAAGGCTTGACTCTCAGGTCAACTAAGCCAGTGTGAGCATGGCGAATAGTTGATTGGCTGATCTAGTCAAGTGACTGGATAGATATTAGTTTCAGTCCAAAAACTGAAGGGAAAGCTGCATAACATAGTCGACTTAGATATGAGATGTTTAGACTTCTATAAAGATACTAGCAGGCAATTCGGCGTTGCTCGGTTGTAAAATACACATAAATGTTATATTTTAATTAATGCAGATTTCTTATTACAAACACAAATACTATCGGTATTAAACAATGTTAAATTCCTTTTAAAAAATATGAAGTAAAAACGGGAAGAAAGTGAGACATGTGCATGCGAGTATTATGGTTTTTCTAAACCGTTCATTTCTAAGTAAAAAAAAAAAAAAAAATGCTCAAGCTGAGATTGAAACCAAACCTGAAGACAATGAGTAAAGTACGATAACCATTAAAACAGCTTGCAACAATCTCTTAAACTGTTTTCAAATCAACTTATAGTTAACATATGGAAGCTTTCATGTTCCGCAACCATGCATGCATTGTCGTGAAAAAGTTGACAAATAAAAATTTGATGACCCACAAGTATCAACTTTTTTAATTTTTTGACCCTTTAGCAGCCCTTTTTTCCCGGATGAAAACCGATAAAAGTTTTCCACATATCTGAATACCCTGTATACCAAACTTCAAGTTTCTAGATCAAATATTCGTTGAGTATATTGTTTGAGAAGTATCCTCATACACACATTATAGATATACAGATTATAGATATATATCTTTTATAGATATACAGATTATCCAGAAGAAACTTTTACTCCACAGAGATAGATCATCTTATGGATAAAATAGCATCAGTCTATTCATCATTTTTGCAGTAATAACTTTTGAATACAAAATATTTTATTATGTTTCACAAGTCAGTTATGGCAAATATTGTCCTATGTCCTTAAAATATAAAAAGGTGTATTTCCAATCAAGTTTAATATATATTTTGATATCTAATCCTGTTCGATTATGTTTGCTTATTCATATTTATGGGAATGAATCATTTTACTTCGATTTGTTTTACTCTGATACTCATGGTTTCTTCCACTGTCACTCGTGAACACCGGGAACAAATTTAATAAGAGAGCTATTTTTGAGATTCACCAATAGTTTATGAATGTATATGCTTCTTGTACAGAAGGAGACGCTTTAGAAATTATCATTCTTCTAAAGGGGAGGGGCATTAATACAAGTACATGCCAAGCAGAGATTAATAAAACATGCAATAAGTTGCTGTATTTATTGTGTGTTCGCTTTCTCCAAGGTTGATATTACATAGTTGTCTGTATGTGATAATTTTAATATATATATATATATATATATATATATATATATATATATAAAATGAACCCATTTTTCCCTTCTGATTTTGACCTTAATAGGATTAAAAATTAAGACATTTCATGTGAATGTAATATGCACAAACTGCAGCACAATATCTGAGGTGTGTTATAGGCCTATTACCTCTCCACTTCCTCGATAATCGTAGATTCCTATATTTTTTCTGCTGAGAGTTCACTGCCAAAATCCGTTAAAATCAATGGAAGTAGTAAAATCTTTTCTCTTTAATTAATTCCTCCTACCCCCGTCACCACTTACACCATTGCGGGATCATTCACAAGGGAAATTTACGAAGGAACGCCGGTTTCGGTTTTTAGTACTTCATAGTTGCTTAAAAAACCTGGAATGGAATTTTACCTTGCCTTTCTATTCTATGCTTCCTATTGGATGAAACGCACCATGGAATTAACCGATAGCGACATTCCCACCAACATTAATTCTTATCCCATGCTTACTTTTACGTTGCTTAATTACCATTTTTTTGCCAACATTTTTATACTAAAAAAAAAAGAAGATTCTTTGCATTTCTTTTTTTATAAAATTAACATTTAAAACATCATTTTCGTTTCATTTCGTTTTGCAGTTGCTTAAAAAAGCTGGAATGGAATTTTAACGTTCCTTTTCGTTCTATGCTTTTTACTGGGTGAAACACACCATAGACTTAACAGAATCGAAGGGTTATTTATGCCATTTTCTTTTTTTTTTTGCGCTTTTTGCTGTTTTTTGGTTTTGTTTTTCCGAACACGTTCATCATTTTTTACCCTTATTTGTGCTGTTCGTTTTTCCGATTTCTTCTTTAAGCACGTCTGTCGTTTGTTCGCTGTTTTTTTTTTTTGGGGGGGGGGAGGTTCCGATTTTTTAAAATTTAACATCGCTTTCTTTTTTTTTTTAAATATTGAAACCGGGTTATTACTGCGCTTATTCTTTACTTTATCCCCTCCCTACACACACACATCCAAAACACCGGGTAACGCCGGGTACCCCAGCTAGTTTATATATAAAACAGGATAAACTAATAATCAATCGTTAAATATTTAGGTAGATTTATGACATGAAATAATATATTGATTAAGCAATGGTTATTGGCTTCAGGTCTTCTATATAATAAAGTAAAGTCAGTTGGATTCTCGATTTTCGTCATTGATATGTTCTTTCTTATATAAACAATATTTCATCCTTTCCAGACAATAATTTACCAGTTAAATTCATTTTCCTATAGCCACCATTTTTAAAGAGGAGATAATCCTGTATTTGTCTATTATAGAATTACTTCCCTTTCTTTAGAATCAACGTGCAATATTAAAAAAAAAAACGGTGTGTAATTTCACATTTGTCTATTACAGACTTCTTTTTCTTTGGTGTTTTTTCCTCTTAATTACTATTTTTTTTTTTTTTGTCATAGGTGAAAATCAATTGTAAATAGATGCACTATCGGCCAATGCCGAGTAGGGACTGCTAGTACTAGATAAAAAAAAAAAAAAAAAAAAAAGGCTTCCTTCAGTCTTGACAGACTATGGATACCCACGGTAAGGGTGCCTGCGCGTTAAATTTTTGTGGCAGGAGTTGCGCAATCACCAACCACGCCTCTCCTGAGTAAACATCGTTGCATACCAGTGGCAAGTTGAGGTACAAGACAACTGGAAACAATGCCGAGATAAGCGGAGAGCACATACAGCGCCTAGAATTCCTAAATGGTCGCCCATCTGGTATTAGCCAGGCTCAACGTTGCTTAACTTCGGTGATCTGACGAGAACCGGTGTGTCAACGTGATTATGCCGTATAGTACTAGATAATGCAAAGAAAATGTACACAAAGACGTACTGAACAGTTAGAACTGCACGCCTGCGGAACTCTGTTCCGTCTGCCTGCTTCCCACTGGACTACAACTTGGATGTCTTCAAGTCCAATGTTAACAAATTCCTAATGAACTGCCCCCTTAAGTAAACACTTCATCAAATCTCCACACTAACGTAATGTACTTGCAATAACCCTTATCCCTGAGTGGCTTCCGGGCCTTGATAAGTGGTGATCACTGTGTAAAAAAAAATAAAAATAACTAAAGTTGGATAAATGTTAGCAAAAGCTTTACTATTCACTTGGCCTAGGGTTAATGCTGCTAATAGCTTAAATAGATGCAGAATGTTGGGGCCAGGAGCCCCCCTCACCTCATCCATAGAGTCTTCATCATTAAGCATGACTATGGTGGTGCTCTGGAGATCACAGATCATTTGCCAAAAGTCTTCAATTGTTTCAGCCATCGGCATCTGTGTGGCTATATAGCTGCGGGGGTTTTCATGGTTCTGAAAGAAAGAAAAAGAAAGGCAGATTTTAAAGTCTGATTTCCATGGGGAAACAAAAATGGCGAAAAACATCTTTCTCTCTATGAATATATTTATATAGTACGTAATGAAAATATATATCGCAATCAAGCTACACAGATCTTCTGTGTTTCATTTCCACAGGGAATCACCAGGCTAAGATGCATTTAAGCCTGACAATTCCTTATGAGGATGGAACTTGAAAGGAGATATAATATGTTATGCACCAATTTTCAATATTTACTTCAATAGTACTCAATATACGAGTAAAACTATGCAGTAGGTTATTAAATTTTCATATAAGTTGTGTGTATATATATATATATATATATATATATATATATATATATATATACATATATGTTCGTAGGATCTTTGTTCAGTGTTTATAAGATAGCACTCAATAACAAGGAAGGTTATATTTTTGTATAGATTTTATAATTATTTATACAAATATTTTGCTACATATGGGCATACATGTTTCAGTTACAAAAATATTGGAATTTCATCTCTTCAAAGTCTTTTATATCAGTGGCCTTATGCTAAATATTGAATAAAAAACGTGTGCACAGATGTAACCAAAATATTTTTATAAATAAAAACATTTATCGAATATCTTTCTCTCATATATATATATATATATATATATATATATATATATATATTTGTATTTTTGGGCAGCAAGTCATTATTGAAACACATCTGATTGAACATCACAGAGTTCTTATTTTTTCCGATTTTGTTGGATATCTTTTCAATTCGCCGAGCGATGTTTTTTTTTTTTTTTTTTTGGCTGGCATATTGTATATTATGGCATCGAAAAGTTGTTGTTCAGTCATATTCTTCTCAAGCGCTTTCTATCGGTACATCCGATAGTCGTCAGGAGCGATTGTTGTTGTCATCGTTTTCTTTATTGAGGCTTGGTCTATTTATAGTGAGTTTTTATTTATTCATTTTTTATTTTATTGGTAATAAAGGTGGGTACAGGATGGGTAGGGGCGAATTATTTTTATTTTTAATTTGATTTTCTTATTTTATTTATTTAGTTTCTTGTGAATTATTTATTATACAGTTAGTATATTTGTCCCAGTATTAAATGATATTATATATGTCAGGTGGACTATTAAAGTATTGCATCTAAGAATTGATATTTGATTCAGCCTAGCCAGTGAATTACAAAAATTTTCAGTTTGTGTTATTTACATGGGAAACAAATTCCAATGCATTACATGGAAAAAAAATGTCTCTCTATCCGCTTGTTATTCTTTTGCAACCCAACACAAACCTAAAACCCCTAAATCAATGAGCAGAAGTTAGGAAGGGTGTGCTAGAAATTGCTCTAAAGTTCCCAGTTTCCTAATCTTAGATGCAAGAGTAAAAAATGTCATTAAATAGCATATCATTTTGTTTAATAGGTGTTCGGGGCTTTTTTTTTTTTTTTTCCGATCAGGTCTTGTTTTTCATTCAAAACAAAGGCAGTTTAATGGTTGGCATTATTTAATGCTGAGAAACACAAAACGAACGATGATATCAGTACATGATAGGGAATGTATTTTCAAGCTAATTATCAATCAATGATTAATTTTTACTTGAATCACTGGACCCTTACTACAAGATCAATTAAAAGTAAGGGAGATAATCATCTCTTTAAAAATACAAACAAGGAATATAGTTTATTTTTTTCTCTAATCAGCAATTAATTGATTGTACTCGTTGAAATGTATAAATTTTCTGTGCACTGTTAGGGCAAAATTGTTAAGCAAGGAATGAATTGATCAAAACTGAACAAATAATACTGGGATTAAAAGAAAAATGACTTCAATTTAAGAAGCACGGCTTTTATCACATAGACACCCTCATAAACATGCATCAAAATCTTAATAAATATTGTCTTGCTGATATTACATATGAACTGACATCCTTATATACTTCTGTACCCAGAAGAGTTCAGACCTTACATATGCATATAATAATCTGGCTTTGTATGCATACAAATGCATGCATATTTATAGGCGTATGTTTATATATTACTAGCATGGGTGCCCGGGTATTTGGAGGTGTATGCTGAGCAAAAAACAAAACAAAAAAAACAAAAAACGGTCAATTTGTTTAACTTTGACCCTTATTATAACTCCTTAACATTTATTGTTTTGGGCTCAAATCGATTTATTAAGTTAGGTCCATATCCAAGGAACCTATATCTAAAATTTCAAGTGTTTAAACCCCAAATTGTCGGACGAGTTTGGTAGAGTTCTTAAAGGTCAAATCGTTGAACTTTGACCCCTTAACAGAAAAATTTCTGGCCGAAAACCGATCACATAGATTTTCCCAAATCTCAGTACCCTGTATATCAAATTTCGAGTCTCTAGACTAAAAATTGACAGAGTTATTGCGTAGGGAAATGTACACAAACAGACACGTTGACTTTTATAGATATATAGATTATTGGGTCCTGGAACGGTCACTAAGGAAAACACGGACTTGAGGATGTTAGAAGATATAAAACATATTGAAACAAAAGACAGCATACACAAAGAGTAATTGTCGTAGTAAGTACCACTAAGATGGCGGACTCTGAAAATACATTGAACACACCGAGAGTTGTAACTCTCAGTAAATTTATACAGATCAGAAAAGTTCATTTTTAGTGCATGGGTGAGTCCCCCACAACAGGAATTAATGTTTTATTTGTAAAATGCATAACGTTGTCTGTTTAACTGTTTTTAATTGTTGGGTTAGGAATTTCTAACAATTAATATCTGCCAAAAATTCTTTCTAAAAGCAAAACACTCAATTATTTTCATATTGTTACAACTTTTTATAATTCAATATTCAGAAAAGGTGTAGCCCATTTTTTTTTTTTTTTTTTTTTTTTAGATTAAATACAAAAACAATTACCTTTACACTACGGTATTACGTTATTATTTCAGTAATAATGTTGCATAGCCGTTGGGAATCTTTGGAACCCAACCATATCAAATCTATCTAAACTCTAAACAATTGAACACTAACCAATTAATCAATAACCATTTGAACTCACTATCAATTAAAATCTATTTGAACTCTCTCATTTGAACAACCATAGTCACATATTCTGAACACTGATATACAACCATCATAGTAAGTGCAACCAAGATGGCGAACTACAAAAGTACACTGAACACACTCAATAAATTTATACAGTTCAGAAGAGTTCATATCTTTTGCATAGCGGAGTTCCCGCACCAGTTATGTATATATTTGTGTATGCTTCATATAATACAGAATTATCGCATTGACACACCCGTTCCCATCAAATAACTGAAGTTAAGCAACGGTGAGCCTAGTTAGTACTAAAATGGGTGACCGTTTGGGAATTGCAGGCGCTGTATGTGCTCAATGCTTACCTTGGCATTGTTTCCAGTCATTCTTGGGACTCTCTTTACTATTGGGTACAAGCAATGTCAATTCAGGGGAGCTGTAGTTGGTGATTGCGCAACCTTTGCCTCACACAGCTACATTTACAAGGGTGTATATTGTCTCTTGAGACTGAACAAAGGCATATATGCTTCATATATATATATATATGCGTTTTATATAATGTTTGTGTATAGTACACTATCAATTCATATAAATTTGCTTACAAAAGGAATATTAGGTTGTTTCAACTTCAAAGTCATATCCTAATAATACTCTTCCTTGCCAATCTTTTAATGAAAATGATTTACTATTATTTTTATATGTTCAAATCTTTATTCAGGACAAAGGAAAATAGTATCTTTAAATGATTGCTTGCTATTATCATTTTTTGTTTATCCATTCAGTATTTAACAAAAAACCCAAATTTTAAAAGGTCATCGATTGATTTATCGATAAAAAGTAAAACATTTTATCAATGTAATAAGCAGCTTTCCTTTCCCTCTATTTTTATCTCTCTCTCTCTCTCTCTCTCTCTCTCTCTCTCTCTCTCTATATATATATATATATATATATATATATATATATACATATATATATAATCATGTTGACACAGATTCTTAGAAGATCACTGAAGTTAAGCAATGATGAACATCGCCAGTATCAGATGAGTGACCATTAGCAAATACTAGGCGCTGTATGTATTGCACCAGGACGTACAAATTTCCAGGTTATGGGTGCATTAAAACCACTGGGAGAGATTCACCTTTAGTCTTTACGACATGCATTTTGGAGAAGGAAAACTCTGTTAGTTCTGTCTTGTGACAATCATTTACACCGACTGAGGTTAGCAGTGGTTCACAAAAGAAATGGATGGTCCTACACAAAGCCTTCAGTGGATTTTGGACAACTTAGTTGCCAGAAGCTCGTGCGTCGAAACCCGACCAGAGTCATATACATATATATTACTAGCTGCCCCAGCCCGACATTGACGAGAGATTTTTTTTACTTTCATTTATAATTTCTATGACTGAAATAGGATTTATTCAATCGGGGTGGGAGGAACGTTATTTGAGGTATGAATAAATGTGAACAAGATTCTGCATCCTCAGACAGGAACTGACATCCGAATCATATTGTAGCTGGCATCTTATCAATTTGGCCAGCTCGCCAGTGTTTTTAACACACAGATTATAAAACATGCCATGGAAAATTTATTGCATAAATAAATCAAACAACGTTCAATTAAGGAAAATTGCTTCTCAAAAAGAAAGGAGGAGAAGGTAATTCATATAATTGACTTCAATTAGAATTTTTTGGATTTCTTCATGGTGTCATGGTTAATAGGAAGAGAACCTGGCAGTGTGTGATAGTTTGTTCCTCTGATTCATTCTATTATATAAGTAATCAAAATAAAAAAACTATTGATCTGATTAAATATCAAATTCGATGAAATCGATAAGAAATCTTTTTTTGTTCGGAAGAACAGATATGTAGTCTAACTAATAAAACAACACCGATTTAATGGCATAGTCACCCCCATAAACTTCTGTCACACAATCAAAATCGAAATAAATATTGCCTTGCTGATATTACATCGAAACTGACATCCTTAGATACCTCCATGTCCAGAAATGATCAGATCTTCCATATATACACAGACCTTACAAACACCTCAAAATATCTAATGAGAGCACTAATAAAAAAACGTGAACCTCTTTTACTCAGAACTAATCAGAATGATCTAAGAGGGTAATATGATTCCTGACTCCTATTTTATATGAAAAAATAAATTTATTGAAAAACAACTTCAAACTGATCAGAAATAAATTATATATTAATAGCTGCATCTAGTTCGCATCGTTTGGAGTTAATAAAAAAATGAAACAAATTAATTCTTGTGACTTTAATTTCGTAATAGAATTATCTTGTGAAATAAGTTTTCAAAAATTTCGCTTTAATATTTGATGGTATTAGTTGTAAAGCACATATAATTATGCGTATAATTAATGCGGCATGGCAAACACAGACATGCATAATATATATATATATATATATATATATATATATATATATACACATTTATTTTTTTCGAGAACTGTATGAATAACTTCCCTTTTATCTGTTTTAGTGAGTAAGGCAAAATATGTCCACTCTAATATTTTTCTTTATCGGGATAAGTATTTCATTAAAAAAACTCAAGCGAAATAAAATATTCCAAAGGAGAAACGAAAAATAGGCTAGTTCGAATCAATTATCGATATGTCAGATTTCTTTTTGAAAATTCAACAACATAACTATATATTTGATAAGAAAACAAAAAGGTTAAAAAACGAGTATCATAAATAAAGTTCATCTGCCTTTCTGACATTCATAACTGTGCCTACATTTCTTTTTTGATTTCAACTATTGTTTACCTGAAGAAATATATAGAAACGAAAAATATATTTGGTCTTGCTTAGGTCATCAGAAATCAATTTCACGCCGTTTATATTTCTTTTTCACTCTTCCTCTTTTCGTCTTGTCTATTATCTTTCCGTATTCATTTGCAATGCTATTTCCAAGGGGGAAATATTTTTATAATGACTTGTGCAAATCTGAAGAAGGTATATAAG
>NC_136484.1:41575512-41623012 GCF_053919585.1 Euprymna scolopes
ATAATTCCGCCTTGATCAAATGCTTTCTGGAAAGATTTAATTGAATCATACATTATTGTTTTCAACAGTGTCCTGCAATTATCCACCAAAAGAACTGGCGAATCAGAATCAAATATTGATTTTGTAAGAAAAGAATGACAGAAATCGCAAAAACAAAAAAAAAACAGGCTTTACCTTATATGTTAGAATACCGAGTGATATTCCATTTTTAAGATAGCGTCTGTATGAAAAAATAATTCCGACTTAGCCAAAGTATGTTTTGAAAGCACTTAAATCGATGTTTTATTGTTCATCGTACCACAACGATCCATAAAACAAACTGACAAACCAGAATAAAATATGCATTTTGTGAGGCGGCTATTGATGACAAAAAGCAAAAAATAGTCTTACTTTACTTTATATATGGAATAAGTTTTTATATTACTCAATAGATTCTGCTCAAACGGAAATAGAAAAAGATACAGCATATTTACGGGTGATAAAACACTATTAATCAACTGATATATTTTCATTAATTTAGTCTTGACTGGCTATTACACTCATTGTCTTCAACAATAAAATGAGAAGTAATCTTACTAATGGGCTTGGGCTGAACGTGCTTATTCCTACTATTGATTAAGTAGCAGGAGCCGTGGAAATTCTACGGTGAAAAACCTCTTGCTTGTAAAAAAAAATTAAAAAAAAAAATTTAAAAAAAATTAAAAAAAAAATGTAAAAAAAATAAAAAAATTTTTTTTAAAAAAATAAAAAAAAAAATTTTAAAAAAATAAAAAAACACTTGGCAGATAAATATTTTTAAATACGTGGTGACTCCAAATATATGCCACCTATAAAATCGTTAATGAAATTCACAAATCTCATTGCAATCCAACCATATTTGGTACAAATAAACTTCAGTATGTGTCTTCGTTGTTTACGAAGTGTCAGGACATTAATATCTTTGTTTTAATGAATTGTGGGGATACTTTAATGACCTCTTCAGTAGCAGATGTGTTCTTAAATGAACTTCAGTCATATTTTTTATGTAAAAGAAAATGTCTATCAAACAATTTTCTGACCGTTTCAGAATTCTGTCCAGATGTGCTTGCAACACAAAACTGCACGTTTAGAGCATGTCACTGAACGGTAATAAAACAGACTGTTGGATACTAATGACTGGGATGATGAAAAAGTCAGGTTTAAATTCAGGTTTATTCATGCCAAATATGGTTTGATTGCAGAAAGGACAGTGAATTTTTTGCATCTTTCTTTTACTTAATAGTAGGGGGCGCCCAGCCTTGCTCAGAAGTAAAATACACTTGGATATATTTTAATTCATGCAGATTTTGTATTCATTATTAGAGTCACTTTTCTATTCAGTAATATATATATATATATATAAGTATTGATTTCAAACATTTATAAACAAAATGACTTGGATGCTATCAGCTAGAATCGAAACTAAAACATTTAACCCCCTAGCCATGTTTGAACTATCGACAGATAGATAAGATTTCAAATGAAACCACTTTAAGCTAAGAATGAATTTGCACAGGCACAATAATAATAGGAATATGTTGGTAAGTTGAAATGAACAGTTTGCATTTCATCTTGCCAACATATTTCTGTATGCGTTATTCATCAATCCAAACACAGATTTTAATCGTTATAAACTATCTTCGGTGTATGATTACTATTTCCTATTAATTTCAGTGTTATGCGACCAGTAGGTTAAGAGTTTATGATCGAAAAATGGGCTGAAATGACTTAAATAAATAAAAAGTAAATGACTTAGAATGACTTCAATGGACTTAAGGATGAATTGAATGACCTTAAGAATGACTTGAATGCTTAAAAAATAACCGGAATCCTTCAAAAACAACTTGAATGATCTGGAGAATGACTGGACTGTCTTTGAGACTGACTGGTTGTAAAGTGGGTGATCATTTTACATTAAATTAATACAGGAAAGTGATCCCCCACTTTATATCACAAAGTTACAAACATAAGTACAGCATGTAGTAAGAACAGATACTACACTTTGATCTTGGCCAAAAGGCCAAGAAAAGGGTATTTATTTGCTCCCCCACCGAGCAAATTAGGCACAAGGCCGATTTTTAATGTGAGGAGTGAAGGGGAAATGGGGACAAACTCCCCAGAGAGTAGGGGAACTGGATAGTGACAATTGGTATGAAGGGTTGCCCCGACATTGACCAAGGTCTTATATGTGATGCTGCCCCCACATATGATCTTTGCTTGCAGTAGGATTTATTTGCTTCCCCACTGAGCAAATTAGGCACAAGGCCGTTTTTTAATGTGGAGAGGGAGGGGGGAGGGAAAAGGGGACCAGCTCCCGAGAGGTGAAAAATGGGAGCTGGATAGTAACTGTTGGTTTGTAGGGTGATCCCTACTTTGACCAAGGTCTGATATGTGGGGTTGGTATTTATTTGCTCCCCGACCGAGCAAATTAGGCACAAGGCCGATTTTTTCATGTGAGGAGTGAAGGGGAAATGAGGACCAACTCCCCGTGGAGTAGGGGAGTAGGATAGTGACAATTGGTATGAAGGGTTGCCCCGACATTGACCAAGGTCTGATATGTGGGGTTGGTATTTATTTGCTTCCCCACTGAGCAAATTAGGCACAAGGCCGTTTTTTAATGTGGAGAGAGAGGGAGGGGGAGGGAAAAGGGGACCAGCTCCCGAGAGGTGGGAAATGGGAGCTGGATAGTGACAATTGGTATGAAGAGTTGCCCCTACATTGACCAAGGTCTTATATGTGGAGTTACCCCCACATATGGTCTTTGCTTGCAGTATCTGTCGGAACAGATATTAAACTTTGATCTTTGCCAAAAGGCCAAGAAAAGCTTAAAAAGCTAAGAACAGCATCTATTAACAATAGACCTTTGATCTTAACCAAAAAGGCCAAGCACAAAAGTGTTACGGACAGACAGACGGACCGACCGACGGACCCATGGAGTGACTTATAGAGTCGCTTGCACGCGACTAAAAATATGAATAAGTGAGACTAATTTTATTCTCTGCGTTTTAAAGAATCCAAATGAATGAAACAAAGAAGCCATATTTTATTTGTTATGCAGTAAAAGCGAGAATGAAGTAAGATGCGGCCATCCATTCTACACGTTTATTGACGAGAATTCTATTTCTTATTACAGAATGACAAAGCAAGGAAAATAGTATTTCGATTTTAACCCTTTACCGCCAGAATTTTATTATGCAATAAATAATATTTTAATCGTGAATTTATGTTCTTCTTGACTCGAGGAAAGAGGATAAAAGAAAAAAAAAGATATCACCAAAATGTGGAACCACGCACAGATCTGTACTTTGAAGACCAGTTGTTCTGACAAGTCATAAGAGTAGGAAATATTTTCTATACAGGTGTTTTTTTTGTTGTTGTTGTTTTTGATTTTGGAAGGCAACTCAAAAGTACAATTTGGTGGCAAAGTGTTAAGTGGCATATACAAATAAAGATCCTATTTCAAAATTAAGGATAGAACTGACAAAATGGTATTTCCAACATAAGACAAAACAACCGACTTACAGAGTCTCTTTTTTTTATACATAGATATCACCACTTATCAAGGCCCAGAGGCCACTCGAGGATAAGGGTTAAAGACAGTACAGTAGTCAATTGGACAATATAGTAGTCGTTAGTAATAGAAATTCGGTAAATTTATTAACTTAAGTCGAATGGTTCATCAATAATTTTTTATGTTGGACTTGAAGATAACCGTATTGTAGTCAGTCGGAAAGCAGGCAGATGGAAGACAGTTCCACAGGCGTGCAGTTCTAAGAAAGAAACCTTGTTCATGGAATCTATGTTTAGGTACAGATAAAGAGTGGGGGAAATTAGTGATAGTGTTTTCAGCTAGACAAGTGTTTCTTGTGAAAGTTTGGCGAGGAAGGAGCATAGATTGGAGCTCAGACGAGCACATGCCATGAAAATAATGATAAAGCAGAGAAAAACGTGCAACATCTCTTCTGTGAGAAAGAGGTTGTAGGGAAGAGAAAAGGACATCCCCTATGAGGCTACATAGTCTATATTGAACTCTATCAAGGCAGGATAAGTCCTTTCTAGCATTCTGCCCAGATGTGGCAACTACTCCATCCTTGGACGGACCTGGTAGAGAATTGCATCAGCAGTGAGATATCTATTGGATCGATAGAAGGATCCCACCATTTTTCCAGCAGCCTTGTAAGAAGTGAAACTGTTTTTGTTTATTATTTACTTATTGTTATGTGGGTAAGCTGATATACCCATTTCAGGAATAATGGACTTCCCCAGCGACTATAAATATTGTTACATCTTAACATGGATGTAGCCGTTTGTGTTATTCATTTTGTCACTCGGCCATGATTGTGGACATACACCAGTCAAAGTCCCGATCTGGATAACCAGTCCAGTAGAAAATTCGCCATTTGGATGGCTTTTTATCTGGCAGGCTGAGGCATTGTTCGGAGTAGTCATAAGAGGTCCATTTTCACCTTGCCTTCTCTCTTTGGAGTAAAATAAGTGAATGTCTTACTACCAGAGGCGACCCGACAGGAGAATGCTAATAGAGTTGCTCATGCAATTTTAAATGGTTAAAGTGTTCCTCTATTAGTGATACTGGCTTGACTCTTCCTCACCTTCCAACCTTTTGTCACAAGAATGTCATTTTAATATCGGATTGTTCTCATTTTGGCATCCATTACTAGAAGGATTAAAAATTTCCGAAACATAATAGTGATATAGGTATTGTTGGTTTATTAATTGCTTATTCTTAAAAATTAACAAAACAAACAAACAAAACTGAATTCACTAATAAAACTTATAAATTATTAGCCTGGGTGCCCGGCGTTGTCCGGATGTTTGAAGGTTTGTGTTGAGCAAAAAAAAAAAGTTGTAGTAGGCAGGCTTGAACCCGTGACGCAAAGACGGAAACAAAATTGGAGGTGTATGTATGGGTGTATGTATGGGTGTACGTATGTATGTATGGGTGTATGTATGGGTGTTGGTTGAGCAAAAAAAAAAAATGGAAAATTGCGAGCGCAAAAAAAAAAAAAAAAAAAAGTGGTAATAGGAAGGAAGGTTTGAACCTGTACTACAAAGGAGGAAAATCAAGAGAAAAAAAAAAACTTGATGCATTAGCTTCTGCGACCATCGCCAAACCGGAAGTGACGTAGGTTTAAATTAAGGCTAGACAATCGAAAAGAGGTGATTACTTCTGAAATTATCGGTGAAAAAAGCGACCTGTCCCTGTAGAAAAGTGCCCAGTTGAGGGTGAAGGAATTAATGTTTTCAGCCAATTTTTCGATAATGTGTCGTCCAAAGGATCGAGGTCAAAATGATATCAATCTCGTGAAAATTCGTCGCCTCTGTCGAAAGTTTTTGCGAGACATACAAACATACATACATTTAAACAGATAGATGAGATTTATATTATAGATAACAACGCTTACAAGTAACACATAAAAAATATGCACATCTATAAAAGCTTCCTAATAGTCTGATATATGAAAAAACAGATCTTATACAGATCTGATCACCCAAAAATATGTCAACACAATTAGTCTGTTGATAGAAAAACACCTAAAAACAAGATCTGGTTAGAGAAACGACTGGCAGCTAACAAATCTGGTCTGGTTTCTAGGACTAAGACCAAATGGTCACCAAATTGCAAAGGGGAGTGAACTTCTGATTTTCACCTTTTATTCATGACCACATAGATAAATCAATTAATGGCTGACTCTGTTGTTGGCATGTGATTTGAAACTCCATGCATTAGAAAACAAAACTTGCTCCAACATCATAGTGTTCACCCGTTTTTCATTTATATGAAAGTCTAGTTCATTTTAATGCAAAAAGACTTGAGAAAAATAATAATTTCTCTCTTTTTTTTTCATTTTTCTTAAACTTTTTCTTCTAGGGGATGGGACATCCAACCAGATGTCTGACATTTACCCCTATTTTAGTGAGTCCAACCAAGAGATCTTTTCAGGATTCTAGCCGTCCCTTTCAGTGCAATCGTTTGTATTTCACTTGCACTTGGTTCACCGGGTATGCTTGCTATGTACTTTTTAAAGTTCTTTTTCATAAGCCCAGTTGCTCCTATGATGACTGGTATAATTGAAACGTCTTTTAATTTCCAATTTCGTTTCATATCATACATAAGTCCTTGATACTTTGTAATCTTTTCCCTCTCAACTCTGTTAAGCCCTGTATCATTGGGTACACTGACCTCTATTACGGTCGCTTTTTTGTTTGCTCTGTCCCAAATCACTATATCTGGTTTAACAGCTGCATTTTCAAGATAATTAGCATAGGATATAATATTAATGACCAAATTTGCTTTTATTAGAATATGTTTGTAGAGTTTATTTATTATCTAAATATAAATTTGAAACAAAATTTAAAATACTTTTTTCAGTTTCTTTTATATTTGATAAATAATTATTCTTACCAATTCGTAAAAACTCATTAATTTAAAAGTTACGATTTTGGTTTTGTTATAAAATTCCAAATTCTGTTGTTTTTTTGTTTGTTTTTTTTTTTAATAAATTTGTTTGAGCCAAGAAACTACATTTATTGCTGGATTATTTTTAGTTTATTAATGCTTTTGCACACTTTCCTTTAAAGAAATAGAATTATTAGACACTCTATTTCATTAAGTTTGCCAACACATTAAATTAATTCTTGATTCATTTGCAGGTTGGTACTATTTGCTCTGTCTATGCTTGATAATGTTAAGAAGTAAAAATAAATGCAGAGGAGGACAAAGCCACTTCATTTATTTATAGTTTGTCTATGACAAACTATAAAAATAGTAAATACAACATACTAGATATCAGATTAAACGGTAGTTATGTATTTTTGTTACCGTGCTGAAATAATATTATTCGAAAGCCATTCTTATCATGGGGAGGGTGTTTTGTAACTATTTTGTGTTTCCACCTAACAAGTTAATAATAAAAAAAAGATATTGTGAAACTTGAATTTAACCCGAAAAACTATTTAAAAATAGCGCATAACCAAAAATACATAAGCACCGATTAGACATATAAGAATACATTGCTTCACTAAACTAGGAGAATATACAAGTTATTCCTTCTGTTAATTGATGTGGCAAAGCGAGTCATCTTACATAAGGTACTAGGAGAGCAAATTAAGACGAGATTTGGTTTTAATTCTTTACTATTTCTAATTGAGTGTTCATCACGAGATTTGGAGTCGTATGTACTTTCTTCCCAAGGAAGACAACTCTGGTCCTGATGCCTTCATCTAATAAAGATTTAAGACATCATTGTGATCAAGTGTCTGCTAACCTTTGGAAACTGAACAAGGTATGGGAGTAAGAAAATATCTTTTTCACAACAAATTCTCGTTTGACGGTGATGCTAAGTTTAGGAGTACGTCAGGAAATCTCGGATTCTTAGAGAAATATTTAATTCCTTTGCTACGGCACGATACAGAATACTGCTAGGCATAAAATGAACAGACTATGTTTCAAAGAAAAGAAATTTGTTGTGGTCTTGGATATAACCTTAAACTATATCCAGTAGTGAGGCCCCAGCTTGCGGGCTTTGGGGAGTGTGGAGCTAACCTTTAATTACCATTGCTCCTAGGTCCACTCTGACCTGGAGTGGTAGTACCTGTTAGGGTTCCAACTATGGGTTAAATAGAAACCGACTTGAAAACAACAAATATATTCTATTAAAAAAATTTTCTTCAAAATCTTTGGATTCGGTATTAAATGCCTGAAAAGGGTTGATATGCCGTAAAACAAAAACAACGAACCAACCACATTTGATGTAAAGGCAATAACAGTAATCCAGAGGAAGCTAAAAAACTTCGGACACATCCATACAAGTTTTAAACCTTATGTCATTCTTAGTTATTCTCACCTGTATAAAAGATTGATACTTCACAATGACGCCATGGGTTCATGTGAATGGACATATGGTGTAACAGTTAAATATATTAATTAACAATCAGTTCTAGTTGGCAGTTTTTAAGGTTCAATCTTCAATCGATAATAACTAGGAGTAACAGAATAATTAATATTTCTACTGGTCATGGTTGACGATACAATAACCAATCTACTTCTCATAAATTAAATACAGGGTTGAGTTCGACATCCCTTATAAGATCCCAACTTTGGCATAAAGTTTCCTAAGTTTTAAGACATGCACCTACGGAGAAGGAGTTTGCATCACCGAAAAGTTGTGAAAATACAAGCCAGACAATAATAGTAATCCAAAATGTCCGAATAATATATCTTCAAAAACGAGCGACAAAATGTTATTCAAAGTATATGCATGACAGACCAACAGTGTCACAGGGAGGTAGAAGCTCTTACATGCTTGGGAGCATCTATAAATAGCAAAATGAAATTAGAAATATTAAAGAAAAGTTGGAATTGAAATATGTTTTAGCTATGGTATCTTAAAAATGGAAAGTATGAAGTTACAATTTTACTATTTCTTATTTTTTTCTAGTATATATATATATATATATATATATATATATATATATGAGGTACCTTCATTAATTTTTCAGACTCTTTTTGTACCGGTATCTAAAAATTCTGAAATTCAGTATGTTATTGCTATAGATCTTCTGAGATGATTAACCAATTTTATTTTCATTGCAGATTCAAATGAACAGCTACAGTAGGAATTGGAATACACCCTACTAAAGCCTGATTGTCACAGCTGGTGAATTTTGAAAACGCAACCTGGACGCGAGGATACTTTAAAAGAATGATATGCAATAAACTTCTGTTTTAAACTTGTAAAAAGTGCCACAGAAACGTAGAAATGTATAAAATGTTTCAGATTTTTTCCGACCATCTGCATGATTCGAGCATCAGTTTTGGAGTAGCATAAGAGATTCAAGGAAGGCAGAGAGTCTGTGGGGGATGATGGGATGTGTCTATAGGAACGATAAGTGCACAGTTTGATTTCGGTGGGGTAACTATACACACAATTATTTGCGAGGAACTGAAGATGCAGAAGATGTTCACAACTCTATCCTTGTCACAGACTATTGAACCAAAACGGGCATCAAGGCAGTTCCTCACTCTCTCTATAATCCAGACATTGCTCCCTGTGACTTTCAGTTATTCCCTAAGCTCAAGGAAAACCCTAGAGGCTGTCGTTATGAGAAAATTGAGGAAATGAAAGAAGTCGTGATGAGGGTCATTGATACGCTCATACAAGAAAACTTTTCTGGGACCCTCCAGAAGTTGTTTGAATGTTGCAATAAGTGCATTGCATTCAGAGGAGATTCGAGGGGGACTAGAGTTTCATGGACGTACTCTCAATAAAAGTGTCCATATGAAAAAAGTCTGGAAACTTATTTAAGACACGTTGTCCCAGGATATGGCATTAAAAATTAGTAACAAAATACAGTACAGTATATAATACACATGTATATAATCAAATAATATTATAAATAACACCGTAAGACGGGGCAAATACCGTAGCCATGGACAAAAAAAAAAACATTGTATCCCACATTCTAACCTGAAAAAAAAAACATATACTAGGGCCACCGTATTCCGGGGTTCCACTGTATGTTTTTTTTTTCTCCATAGAATTATTTGAAGAGTTTGCTACATTAAAAAAAATAGTTATAACGTATTTTTACTGTTTGTGGAAGATTGCTAACGAAACAAGTGTGTTACATACACTCGTGTGAGGAAAAGAAAACATGTTTTCAAAAATTGTGAATTGAACATTTATTTATATATATATATATATATATATACATATATATACATATATATTTGTTGCAGTTAAATATAAAATAATAAAGACAAAATCCAAAATTATTTCTTTTTTGCCGGTTATATCTCCTCCCCCTTTTCTCTGCAACTACAGGTAAAATAATATCCCTACCACTGTTGACATTCCCTTGTCTATTCTAATGCTGTAATTTTTTCTTTCCTTATTACATTCAACTTTTAATATATCTAGAAAGAGTCACAGAATTGAGAGTGATAGCATATGATATAAGAGTGGGGTCAAGCCACATAGCAAGAAAGAATGAGAGTAATAAACAGAAACTTGCTAAGATCTAGGTCACTAGATAATTAAATTGTTAATTACGACTGATTATAACAATTAAAATGGATTTCTTTTTTTAATCATAACTTAATCCGTACGCCAAGGTACTGTTTAACATGCATTTTCTGTGATTGATAAATTTATGAAATGGCCTTGAAGGAACGTTAACTCAGCTTTAGTATAATATATAAACTTTGAATAAACAGATAACTGTTTTTAGAACATGTTAAGATACAAAAATATTTTATTAAAATTTTATTAGTGTATTTTATTATTATTTCTACATAAAAAAGAAGGAAAGAAATTAAACCGTTAATTTATTTATTGCTAATCATAATCCTCATCTTTCTTAAGTGTTGTTTCACAACGTTTCGGCTAACTATTCCTCTGGCCTTCGTCAAGTGGTAACCGCGACGGAATAGAAATTCCGAATCTCCTAACTGCATTCTCAGTAATTACTGCCATCATTAGTTGTTGTGGTCTCACCACGATTTGGCCCAGTAAGCCTTTGGCCGGCTTTGGGTAGGATTGAAACCGCTATATTCGTTGTGAAACAACAATTAATAAAGATGAGGATAATAGTCCGCAATAAATAAATTAATAAATAATATTCTTCATGTTCATTTATTCATTCAAGTGGTGCCCTGCTTGGTACAGGCATTGACGGCTATGAATCCATCTAACTATCTCTCTCCTCGAGGCATTTCTGGACTCATTATTGCTTCCTATTCACCCTGTTTTCTTGGAAATGTTTTCTTCTGTATTGCTACACCTGTTTCTTTAAAACTTTTAAATTCCTAATGATGCTTCCAACAGCTTTAATACCAATTATATATATATATATATATATATATATATATGGCATAATGACATTAACACATCAGTTCCCGTTAAATCACCAAAGTTAAGCAACGTTGAGCCCAGCCAATATTAAAGTGGGTGACCATTTGGTAATAAAAGATGCTGTATGTGCTTGGAGCCTGGAGAGGGATGGCGCCGCCAGCCACCAAACTATTCTTGCCCATGAAATAATGCAGCACCTCCATGACCCCGGAGGGTTAAGGGACATGTCTTATATATATTGTTCTTAAATCCGCGAAACAGCGTTTTATAGTAAACAACTGACGATCCCTTTAAGAACATTGGTGCTATTGTTTGTTCATGTAAGTAAAACTATTCAGTGATACGGGACTTACTGACAAAATAACGTTCCAATGAAGAACAATTTTTTTTTTTTGTAGTTTTAAACAAACTTCCAAAACTATATATATATATATATATATATACACATACAAACTGGGAAACAAACAACAACACAACAAATCAGCAAAATAATTAAAATTAAAAGATAAGCCAACAGTGCTCAATATTAAACAAGCTCCTTCAGTCTTTGACAAACTATGGATACCCACGAAAGGGTGTTGCACATGAAATTTCTGTGCAATTTCCAACCACACCTCTTCTTAGTCGACATTGTTAAATACCAGTGGCAAGTGAAACGTATGTACAGGACGAACGGAAACAGATGCCGAGACAAGCGGAGAACACATACAGCACCTAGAATTCCCAAATGGTCACCCATCTGGTACTAACCAGGCTCAACGTTGCTTAACTTCGGTGATCTGACGAGAACCGGTGTGTCAACGCTATTATGCTGCATATAGTGCTCAATATAACCAGAAGAGGAATACTTAAAAAAACAAAAAACCTGTTGCTAGAAATCAGATCAACAATTTTGCGTGAAACTTTTAGCAATCGAAAAGAAGTGGTTTGCTTTTCTCTTTCCATATTTGTAGGCTTTTTCGATAGATTTGATATGCATTATGTACGGTTTTATTGTTTGTAATCTAATAATCAATGTCAATATTGATTCCTCCCCTCCCCCATCCTTCAGTTTTTCCTCGCTTAGCCAATATGACAGACAAACTCAATCAAACTAGGTACCTGATCGGCATCTATGATTTCATCGTGACACAATTGCATTAAGAATTTTGCCAATCTTCCATTGTTTTGCAGATGCTCGGTAACTTCTTGAAATCAGAATTCAATATTTGCTTCGATTGATTTTTCATCGATGTACCAATGCGATGCATATTTTATCATTGCTTTAATCATTCGTTTCGTCATTTTTTTTTATCATATCATGCAACCGAACGCTTGCAGTGACAGCATAGTGAAAAATCAAACAAATTGTAATTATATATAACATTGACTGCACATTTGCATACATGTTTCTGTTGCAATTCTTTAAAGACGCAACATAGGGTAGATCTTTTCCTTATGAAACCAAATTTTAAATAGTATGCATATCTATAGCCTGCTTGTCGTTGACCACTTTTTGAGAAATACCGGGGGGGGGGTTCAGTAGATTTACATCTAAAACACAATAACGATACAATCATATATATATATATATACATATATGAGAGAGAGTCATCCACATAAAATCATGGTTCGTCATACATTATATATATATATATATATATATGTATACATATATATATATAAAGGCATGTCTCTTAACCCTCTGGGGTCGTGGGGGCGTTGCATTATTTCATGCAGTGTGTCTTGCCTGGTGGCATCCATTGCTCTCCAGGCTCCAAGCACATACAGCACCTGCCATTACCAAAAGGTCAACCATTTTCGTATTGGCCAGGCTCAACGTTGCTTAACTTTGGTGATCTAACTGGAACTGTTGTGTCAACGTGATTATGCTGTACATATATATAATTAAATAATAATTATTCTTTTGTATCTATAGATACTAGTTTATGATGCTTACACAATCACCAGTGTATGAGGCGACAATTCCTGCTAGTCATGAGATTCGAATCTAGCCACAAAGCCACTTTTAACTCCATTTGTTAAGCCTTTATCCCCTGGCCACCAAACAATTACCACGGGAATGATATATATATATATATATATATATATATATATATATATATATATATATATATATATATATATATATATAAGGATAAGGAAATTTATACAAGAACATGCCCGACCCGGATATATACTCAGCTATGCAGATTACCCAATAAAACAATAAACAACTTGGATCTTATTACCCAACTGCTTTAAAGAACGTCTACCATGGATTTTACCATGCAATCTGGATCTACAATTTCCATATCCTTTTCTTCAAATCCTCTTGCTACATGACTTCTGATTAATTAATTATTTTGACTTTGGCTTTCCATGTCTCACTCACTTTAGCAAATAGGGTACATACCTTTATAAATATTTGCTAATATCTTCTCTCCTCTGATGAGATGGTAGACATCGAAACCCTATAGGTTAAGGAGATTAAATTTCTAAAGTATTCTTTATCTTGCTTAGAATAATAAAAATATTTGATATGAAACTCAAACACTTCATTGCAATAAGGGTTTTTTGAAATTCATTGAATCACTACAATCAATTTATTTGCTCTATCTTGTATATCGAGCAATTCTTATTTAGATGGGATAATACTTATAGAATATTACTGCCAGTAATATCTTGTAAATCTTATAATCACAGGTTTCCATACCAACTGATTGTTAAATAAAATTATTCTGAAGTATATATATATATATATATATATTTTTTTTTTTATTGATTATTGCAAGACGTTTCGGATATTTTAATCTCTTCATCAATCAAAGATTGGATTTTTTTTTTTTTAATACTATTGAATATGAAAATTTCGAAATTTATCATTGAGTATGATAAAGAACAGAGATGTCTGAATCTAGATTGTAAATAACATACGTAAAATAATGGAAAGTACATCACATGTTTTCTGGTATTGATGACATTCGTCTTCTAGTAGAGAAGAAAGCTGCTTTCTGCTAGTGACGGAAAAAGAAAGCACACGGCGTAAAGATAAAATTGTGTCTTGTCTATACAACAAAGCAAATGTATTTTCGAACGTCTCGGGAGAGAGGAGAGGAAGACTAATATTGTCTAATGCTAATTTTGTTTTATAAAGCTAAACTAAAAAAAAAAGTTATTAAAATCACATAGTGATAATACGTGTTTCTTTTCTTTACTAAGAAAACTGTTTACCATTACTACTCCGAAGAAAGAGACACACCGAAAACTATAGTCACTGCTATTATTGATACTATGATGAAGCGATTATGTGTATTAGTATGTAATGCTAATTCTTTGTAATAACGTGTGTTGTTTTCATGACTATGGCAACTATTACAGGTGTCCTTCCAAAGAAAGAGAAAAACAGTGAATCAATCAGCAAAAGCAGAAATTAAAATATAAATAAAGCAACAGTGCTCAATATAACCAGAAGAGAAATACCTGAAAGAGCAGACCTCTACATCTACATCATCTACTTGATGAGAGAAATAAAAAGATACTCTACATTAGCTGCTAAAAATAATTCTATTACAGTTTTGCTTATTCAAAGAGTGAAGAAAAAATAAGTTAGAAAAAAAAAAAAAAAAAAAAAAAAAAAACGGTTAACCGCAACGAGATAGGAATGTTGAATCGTCCTATACATCCACAGTAATTACTACTTTCAGTAGTTCTTGTTATCTCACCACGGTTCGGTCATAGGATTAATTGACCAAACCGTGGTGAAATAACAAGAACTACTGAAAGCAGTAATTACTGTGGATGTAGTTGAAGGATTCGACATTCCTATCCCGTTGCGGTTAACCTGACGAAGGCCAGAGAAATAATTGGCCGAAACGTCGTGAAAAGAAGATAATAGTCCAAATAATTTAAAAAAAAAAAAAATTTACTCATCTCCAAAATAATTTAAAAAAAACAAACAAACAAAAAACAGTAAAGTTTTTAAATAAGTTTTGCTCAATTTCAGTCTAAAAAAAGTCGAATTCAATAGAAATTATGCTAAAAATTCTTGAGGTTGGATGCCAATGCTGCATTCAATATATTGGTCCAGTTGCAAAGCATAATCTTTCTGTACTTTGTTATACTTATCAAATAAGAGTCACAATTATGTAAGGAAAAGGCAATTTCAGGCAAATACAATTAGTAAAATCATACCAACCAATCAAGTCTAAATTAGTGATAACAGCATTATGAAGACATGCTCACTTCTCAACATAGACTGAAACGCCCTAAAGTCCAAGCCTTCCTTAGCTTCCTGAATTACAATGTTCTAGTGAGAATTCAACATCAGGATCCGTCTTACTGTGGTCATCTCTGCATGTAGCAAGCAAGGACGTATCAGACAAGGAACCACAAATCCATAAATAAGGACATTGTTTCCGTGCACGAGTAATCACTACAAATACACTTCAATCTAGACTTGATTAGTCCACCAACTTTGTGATAAATATTCCACAGGATTTACCCTTTATTGAGATGTGGGAACACTGCTGATTGTCTAATCAGTAGGAACTATCATCACTGGACCTTAGAAATGTTTTAAGAAAAAAATATTTACAAATTAGCGCAAACGCGTTTAAATAATGTCAAAATAATATTCACGGTAAAGACTGACAGCAAACCTGAATTAATGGATTCGATTAATAAACTCATTTTGACTAACCATCAGTTCTAAATGACAGTCTTCCGGAGGCTGAAGGCTCTATTTTTACCACTGACAATGATATATAAAAATGTGGTGCGATGCCTCCGTTCAGTTTCAAGAAACAATGGATACAGCTGTAAGAGTAGTTGTGCATATATTTGTGAGGTAAGGGTTGCGTGATCCCAAACCGGACCTCTCCTGAATGGGCACTATTTGGGTCCAGTGGCAAGGAGATGACCAAGACTGACTGGAAACAATGCCAAGAAAAGCACATACAGCACCTAGAATTCTCAAATGGTCACCCATTTTAGTATTGAGCAGCTTCAATGTTGTTTAATTTTTGTGATGTGATCGGAACCGGTGTGTCAATGTGATTATATATAGATATATATATAGATAGATAGATAGATATAAAGATAGATATAGATAGATAGAATAACATCATCGTAATTAACACATCAGCAATAGATTAAATAAAACTGAAAATTCCATATAGGTTTCTAAATCAGTGTAAACATTCTCATATTCAAGCATTATTATATTATCGAAAGGGCACCCGGCCTTGCCCGGTCGTCAAATATGTTTAAATATATTTTAATTCGTGCAGATTTCGTATTTATTATTGCCGAACCGATTCGCTATCGAATATTAAATTGTACTTAAGATATAGTATATATGATACTGATTTCACAAATTTTTAACTATAATCGAAACCAAAACATTTAGTGCTTCAGCTGCGTTTCCTACCGTTTGAGCAATCGATAGATAGATAAGATTTAAATTAAAATACTTCAAGCTATGAATGAATTTGCGCATACGCAAAAGTAATAGAAGTATATCAGCAAGTTGAAATGAACATTTTGCATTTCAACTTGCAGACAGATTTCTGCACACGTTATTCATTCATCCAAAGATTTTACTCGTTATAAACCATCCTTGGTGTATACTTTCCTGTTAATTTCAATGTTATGTGACCAGTAGTTTAAGAGTTTATCGGTTAAATATTTTCACGCATACAGATACACAATCTACTGTTTTATTTATATAGGTTATTCTTATTTATTTATTATTCATGTTGAGATTGAAGTTTCATTCGATATTAAAGGCGATAATAAATGAGAATACTATAATAATTAACACTTCTACTCTATTATGGCTGAGAGAACGAGAACAACCTACCATCACGGATTAAATAGCTTGTTTCAAAATTTAATAAAAGCCTCCTAATTTCAAAAAGATGCAACTGAAATATAAATGAAATAACATAACAACTTGTCGCTTATGTTAATTTTTATGAAGAATTAAAAGGAGTTTTTTTATTGGTTAAAATTAAAAACCAAGTTTTGCGCTTGTATTAAGTTTTTAGTCAACAAGAAAAGTCAACCAAACTCTTTCGAAAGGAAAGACAATATGCCGCTATTACCAATGTTTTTGGAAATGAAGAACACTTCGAAAAAACTATCTTTCCAAAGAAAAGTAGACCAAAGCTAAGTGTTAGTTTAATAGTACTTTATTTGAGCATATATATATATATATATATATATATATATATATAAAATGGGTTAAGAAATTCCAACGAAAGAAAGATGTATATTTAAATAAGGGAGTAGTTGGTGACTACTCCCTTATTTAAATATATATATATATATATATATATATATATATATATATATATATATACACACGCGAGATAAGACACAGAGTGTGTTCAATAATTTGACTTGGCTAAGAGTTCCTTTTTTCCGAAAGTGTTCAACAAAGTAAGTGCTAAAGGTTAAACTATTCTTATTTAAAATAATTTTCTTAATAGATCATCAACTGAAATGTTATGAAAATAACAATCCAGATGAGAATAGTAGTTCGAATCACCCGAACAGAAATAATCAATCCTCATCTCATAAATTCTTAAACAAAATGAGATTTCCAAAAAACTTGACATTTGTGTAGATCTCGGACATAAAATTGTGCAACATGGCTATGCTTTTTTCTGATATCCGTTGTTGCCAGATTTCGATGCAAAATCTTGTTTTTCGATGTGAAAAAAATGTGGTTTACAAAATTGAGATCATATCGAAACATTAAAACAACATTTTTTTTTTTAGCCAAAAGTCACTGAAGTGCAGAATTTACCTTACAATCTTTGTATACACGTTGAAGTTTGTAATAGGAATCCCAAAATTTGATACAATAAAACAAATAAAATGAGAGAAGCTTTAAGAAAGTTTGGAGATCACACAATTGTTTATGCATTATTATTTTTTTCTTTTTAATTGAAATCCTTTGAGGTGGCGCAGTGGATAAAGGCGTTGAATTTCTACGGTTCCATGTGAGCATTGTCTGAAGATAGAACTTCCAATCCTACTCAAAGCAGGCCAGAGGTTTAGTTGGCCCAAAACATGGCGAGACAACAACAACTATGGAAGGCAGTAATTACTGGGGATACAGTGATGGAACTCAGTATTCCTATCCTATTGCGGTTAATCGCCTGAAGAAGGCCACAGGATGAGTTGTCCGAAACGTGGTGAAACACAACAGCTATGAAGATGAGGATAGCAATCCGTAAATAAATAAATAAATACACAATGTTTTGTTTAGAGAAATGAGAACTTACCGGCAAGTAGACAGCATTGATATAACGGGGTTGACCGTCAGGGGCAGGCGTCAGATAAGGCCGGTATAAATCACCTGAAGGAAAAAAAAGAAAGAGAAGAGATAATAGATTATTGTTTTGACAACTGAAAACCTTGTATGTTTGATGATATTTCCGTAATATTTTGACTGATATATATTTTTTCATTTGAAAAATATCAACTTTACACATCCGACAAATCTCCATTTCAACGAAGAAATTCATTGAAACTCAAGATAAAGCCTGATTAAGCAAGTACCATTGATGAAATGGTGAATTCCGATAATGAAATGAGTGTTACTACCAGAAAAGGATATTTCTGAACAACTGAGAATTTCTGCGGATCAAACACACGAATATTTGACCTTGCTTTTCTAAGGTCATTTTGTGTTGGATTTCAATATTATTTTTTTTTATTTCTGTGAAATAAAATTCTTTAGTTTGGAGAAAAGCGAACTCACCAGCATATGTACAATATTTCAACTGGTATTTAAAATATTTCATTGACATGAATCACTAACTCAAGAAGTAGCTTCCTCAGTCAAGTCAAGAACAACATCTTAGGAAGAGACCAGGTGTTGACCAGAAGTGTAAAGAATGGTTTCACTCCTGACATGGAAAATCCACTATTAAGATCCTCTTCCCTCACTCAGAAATACTAGATAGTCTGAGAATGGCAATGGGTTGAGCAAAAGTTGATAAATGGGCCTACAAAAGCCAACCATCTTTAAATGTAGAGAAGAGGTAATTTTAATTTGTCAGCCCTTTACTGTCAAACCGATGCAACTTGAATGATCTTACTGAATGCCACAAAAATACAAAAGACTACATAAAACGTGTGAATCTTCAAAGACACACAAAAAAGTAATTACCAAAAAAATAAATTAAAAAAAAAACATCATATTCATAAATATTAATCTGTACTACGAATAAACTACGACTCTTTTCTGGATATATTAAATAAAAGTACATAAACAATGCGATTAAAGAGATAGAGATTATATAAGGTTACGTTTAAAACTTAACATTCAAACATTGTTATATGTAAAACTTAGCATTTAAACATCGTTATGTAATAAACATTGATTGCAAGTTTTACACATGACAATGTTTATTACATAACAATTTTTGAATGCTAGTTTTACACATGGCAAACATTGTTAGTTTTACATATGACAATGTTTATTACATAACAATGTTTGCCATGTGTAAAACTAGCATTCATACAGTGTAAAACTAGCATTCATAAATTACCATTTGTAAAACTAGCATTCATAAATTGCCATTTGTAAAACTAGCATTCATACAGTGTAAACTAGCATGTGTAAAACTAGCATTCATACATTGTCATGCGTTAAACTAGAATTCATATTTTGTCATGTTAAAAACTAGCATTCATACATTGTTATGTGTAAAACTAGTATTTGTACACTGTCTATTGTATGAATAGCAAAGAAAATGATCGGAAAGACACGAAGGTCGTTCCAAAAGTAAAGTTACTTATTTTTTAACTAAGAACGCAAGACGGGAGTAGTTCCATTAAAACAAGCGATCTTTTGTGTTCCATAATTCAATTTTTTAGATAGTCATCATCATTCTCAATTCTGCTATGATTTCAATGACACATCTCTGCTTCTGATGCTCGTCCATAACAGGTATTGTTTTTTTGCAGAGTCTCACACCGTTAATATTTACAACAGAGAGATGAAATTTTTAGGTCATGAATGCAATAAATTCAGTCATCAAAACACTTCTCATTTGCAATCACTTCCAATCCATTCGAGTAGATAAAAAATAGGAGGCATTACTCTTGAAACACTCTTCGTAGTTAGAAATATTATTTCAAGTTAGACAAACGTCGTTTTAACTCCCATTGAACATTTATTTAGTCATTCAACTGTTAATCAATTCATTTCATTAACTTTTATTCGCGGGATCTTGAGGCAGCTTTTGGACTTGATAAGTTACGACTCATTAATGAAATTAAAACAAGTAATACAATTATCTTATAATGTTTATCATTGTGCATGCGTGAATCGTTCAAATGATAGATTCCTTATGTTAAGAATAAGTAGGTTGGAAAACACTTTTAAAGATTGTGGCAAGCTGGTCTAATGGTTTTCGTACTTGACTCACTGTCGTTAGGTTTTGATCTCAGCTCGAATATTTTTTTATTTTACTTACAAGAAATGAACTGTTTACAAAAAAAAAAAAACATAATACTCGCAAGCACATGTCTCAGTTTCTGTATGAATTAAAATATAATATTTATGCATATTTTACGACCGGGCAACGCCGGTAAGCCTGCTAGTATATCTATAAAAGTGACAGTGTGTGTGTGTGTGTGCGTGTATGTGTGTGTATGAGGACGACTTTCAGATTATATACTCAACGAATTTTTCATCTTGAGATTTGAAACTTGGTATATAAGGTATTCAGACACATGGAAAAATGTTTAATCGGTTTTCATCCGGAAACGGGCTGCTAAGGCTCCAAGATTGAAAAATTTGTACTTGGAGGTGATCGGATCTGAATATGTTTGTCAACTATTTCATGATAGTGCATATGCTAATCATTTACATGACAGCTTCCTTATGTTAAAAATAAGTAAGTTTGAAAACACTTCTTAAAGATCATGTCAAGCTGGTCTAATGGATATCGTACCTGAGTCACTCTCTTTAGGTTCTGGTTTCGATCTCAGCTAGGATTCTATTTTTTTACATACAAGAAGTTTCTTTTCGTTTTGTTACTTCATGTTTTTTTTATATTTTAAGGAATTTAGCGTCACGTTTAATACCAGGCAACACCAGGTACATTTGCTAGAATATGTATATGTATATATATATATATATATATATATATATATATATATATATATATATATATATATATATAAATGCTCCAGCAAAGATCACAACTGCTGATTGATTGATCTTGTGTAAAACTACATACGAATGATAAATTATAAACCAGCTTTTTTTAATTCATAGAGTAAGTGTGACATGTTATAGAATATTCTAAATTTTCATAAAATATAAATATTATCAGGTTTTATTAGACCCGTTTTTGCTAAAATTATTGCAATGGCTTTATGTGTAGCAGAAAAATCTAAAGAAAAATTTTTGTTTTTATTCTGCCCGAATGGGTTAGAGAGGATAGCAAATTGAATTGTTATGATGACTGAACTTATGCATTCATGACCTAAAAGTTTCATCGCTCTGTTGCAGATACTGATCATTAAAAAATAGTAAGCTTCACTTTTGGAACGGCCCCCGTATTAAAACATTTCTCTTAAGAACTATTCTGTGATATTTTAGTTAGCACACAGCATTATCTAGGAATAAATTTAGCCATACGAATCTAAAACCCCAATATATATATATATATATATATATATATATATATATATATATATACATACCTGAAGATGATTCGGGGACGAATCGAAAGCGCTCGTGACAGTAACAATTATGGACCTTCATTAATATTTTTGATTTTGATATAATAAAGGTTATATGGAAAATATATATATATATAAGATTGTATAGTTTGTTCTTGTTGAAGATAAGCTGAAACCCCTATGTTTATTAAAGAATGCTCGATGGAGGACAGGGCAAGTATACTGCATGTTTACTATACACAACTTATTGGTTGCATATTTGCATAGATGCTTCAGTGGAACCTCAACTCAGAGACCACCTCATTTATAACTGAATCTTGACTTTGGTTTAAATATTGCTTCTTTTTTCGGTCTGATGATATGGTCTCTCTGAATTGAGGTTCCACTGAAATATTAATACACAAATCCAATCAATAATGTTTGTATAAAAAATACAATACAATATATATATATATATATATATATATATATATATATATATATATATATATATATATATATTGTATTCCTGCACGTCACCAATTGAAAACGAATAAAGAAAAGTTATAAGCTTTTATACTTTTCGTATTCTTTTTTATACATTTCCATTCACACACACACACACACACACACACACACACACACACACACACACATATATATATAAAACGCGAGACAACCAAAAATCCTCGCATAAGCCTGATGAATCCTAGCGTGGATTAAACGCGGAAGATTCTGTGTAGCTTAATCGACATATATATTTTATAACTTACTACCTAGCTCTTCCTACGTATTGAGCGCTGTTGAAGTAAATACTTAGTTTACGCATAAATCTATACTTTCGTATATTAATTTATGTGATTAAATGAAGTAGTCTCTCTCTCTCTCTCTCTATATATATATATATATATATATATATAAGAGAGAGAGAGAGAGAGAGAGAGAGAGAGAGAGAGAGAGAGAGAGAGAGAGAGAGACTGAAAGACTTATCTAATACTATTCATGAAACTTATTGATACATATATATATATATTGCATATATATATGTATCAGAATCGGAAAATAATTTTACCTACTTTTGGATACCAAAAACGATTCCTTTAATTATCTTCTTTTTTTTTTTTTGATTTTGTTTAAAACATAATCTTCCACAGTTGGTAGTAGTAATAAAATAATAAATATTTATTGATTTTAAGTTACCAGTAAAACTAAAATTTATAGACCCCCTCCCCTCACACGTGTGTTTTTACGATATTTGATAAAAAATGACAACTTTATAGTTATGTATATAGAGAATCAAAGTATCGGAACGGGAATTTAGTACGGAATCGGGGAAAAATATTGTAATTCGACCAATCACTAATATATATATATATATATATATATATATATATATATATATATATATATATATATATATGTATATATATATGTGTGTGTGAAAGTGTCTGTGTGTGTGTGTGTTTATGTGTGTGTGTGTGTGTGTACATTTCCCCACGCAATAACTCTGTCAATTTTAAGTCTACAGACTCGAAATTTGATATACAGGCTACTGAGATTTGGGAAAATCTATGTGACCGGTTTTCGGACAGAAATTTGGCTGTTAAGTGGTCAAAGTTCAACGATTTGTCCTTTGAGAACTCTACCAAACTCCTCCGACAATTTTTGGTCCAAACACTTGAAATTTTAGATATAGGTTCATTGGACATGAATCTAACTTAATAACTTGATTTGGACCCAAAACAATAAATTTTAAGGGGTCATAATAGGGGTCAAAGTTTAAAAAATTGACCACTTTTTTTGTTTTTTTGCTCAACATACATCTCCAAATACCCGGGCAACGCCGGCCACCCATGCTAGTATATATATATATATATATATATATATATATATATATATATATGAATGTGTAGTTTCCATTTTTATTTCCTATCTGACAGATTTCAATTAAATCTGTATTCTCTGTATTACTCGAGGTATTTAAATCAACACATTTTAGAAAAAAAAATGAATTAAATTAGTTTTTCAATATAATAAAAATTGTGCACGTACGAAATATAAAATAAATACTAATATGAGGGGTGGGGAAATGGAGTTTGTAACTTAGCCTGAAAGAAATTGTACAACATTATTTCAGGTAGGATCTATATGAATTTGAATTCTGAATGAGGTGACAGTCAATGAAATTGATGTACGAATCGCAGCAAATCTTTTTTTCAAACAACTGTTTATCTTTTATACTTATCCTCAAGTTTCCCGCCCATTTATCAACGACTTGTAGATTTATCGTTAGTAAAAATTGTCTTTCATCAAAACTGAATTTTATTTTTGCTTTTCTTGGCCGGACCACAAACGACCACCTAATATACTTGCAGGAATTGAATTGCAGACTCTTGAAAGATAGACATGATAGAAATTTTAAAAAATAAAAAAAAAATTAATTACAAAATACAAAAAAAAATATTTGTGGAAGCGATACATCTTAGAAATAAATATTTCTTCTGCTACGATAGATGCTATGATTTATATCTCTAACTAACTGATATGTCTAGGAAAATTTGCTTCGATTGTTGGAGTTATCTTGGCTAGATAGAGCAATGGAGTTAATATCCTCTAGTAAGTCGCCTTAATGAGCGGTCGTTCATAATCGTAGCTGGTTATATGCTTAAGCTTTAGGCTTTCGGTGTATCTTTCAGCATCTTTCTCAGGCTACTGTAGCTGTACATATTTATGGTTTACACCAGCCAATCGTATTCTTGCAAGGATGAACCCGGATGTATTAATATTCATTACACTAACACAAAGTTATTTGGTGAGATTTTAAAATTTAGACCTAAAGAGCATTTACACTGGCAAGCAATGAGTAATGCAATCGATTAAATCACCTTAATAAACAGTCATTCGTCAAAGCTGGTGTCAGTGGACATTTTCTCCATAAACATATTAAGATATTACAATTTCTTATAATCATAATAAAAATGTATACTTATTACTATTAAATATTACAATAAATTTAGATTATCAAAATGTTATTTTTGTAACAGTTTATAGAGAGTTCTAAATATAGAACATAAAAATGTTCTTTTTCAAGATCTTCTGGAATGTCTTAAGTTGGGATGTTCTATTTGGAGCGTTTTTGGAACTTTCCATTTTACAAAACTGTAAAAGAACGCTGACAGCATCATCTCATCAGTTAGTTATCTTTTGTTACGCCACTCCAGGTTGTCAGATGCTGACTGGATTAACTCTGGCCAGTATTTCCTCGGATTGAAATCCGGTAAAAAAGAATTTTATAAAATATCAATTACAAGCAACCCTAGAAGGAAACTGGACATTTGATAATCATAAAAAAATTTCTGACCTGCTTTCTGACCAAAGAAATATAGTTATTAATTCTCAATTACCCGGTTTTCCTACTAAACGTAAACTAGACTGATTTAAGAACTTGCTTATCTCCCTTAGACATTTGTAAATATTTTTTGTTTCTTTGTTTTTATGTATAATAAATACTTTTTATTTTTCTTTAAACTCTGAGTTTTAAGTATTCTTTTTCTTTAAATATATGTTGTATGTTTAATACCCCTAGACTCAAACACGGAGCACTGGAAATAGGCTTACGCCTTAGGCTTTCAGAGTATCTTTCTGCATCTTTATCTGCTATAGTTGTACTTATTTATGGTTTACAACAGCCAATCGTATTCTTGCGAGGAGGAACCTGAATGTATTCCTCACATTAACACAATGTTATTTGGTGAGATTTGAAAAGTTAGACCTAAGTAGCATTTACACTGAGATATCAAACTGAGATAGGCAGAAAATAAAGAAAAAACTCAATTTAAAAAAAACAGCAGCTGATACCACATAAAATGGTCATGAAGAATTAAAAAGGATGGAAAGACTGAGAGGGGAACAGTAAACTGACTTCCATTAGAAAAGTGCAGAATGTGCTGGGAGTTTGAAGAGACTTATTGACACTCAAATTCTAGAAAATGCCAAAAATAGTTTTAGTGAGAAAGCAATGGTAAATTGCTGTTGCAATAATGCACAGTAATTTGCAATGTTTATCGAAAGAGAATGGCTTTGTGTCTAATTTATTTTATGATTATTTTATAATTATTGTAATATTTTCTGAAATGAATAATTTTTATAAAAAAAGAAGAGTAGTGTAGGAAACTCTGGGGACACTTGTCAAGAACACCAGCGGTTATTGTCAGTTAGCACCGATGATGACTTGTGTGAAAACTCCTACTGAGTGAATAATAATACATACATAATCACTTAAAATATAGTTTTGTCACATGTACAAGGTGTCCCAAAAGTAGCTGATGGATGTGAAATTTGAATTTAACTGAAAGTACCATTTTATGATAAATATCTGCTCCTGGTGTACCTATTTACTTTGCCTCCCCACGGGACAGAGTTAGACACCAGGGTCGTTTTTTAACATGGAGAAAAGGTACAAAAATAAAAAATTGTCTCAGTCGTGAAGGACTGATCCTCCACTGAAAGAGAACAAGAAATGGAACTGCAGCATCTGAAGAACAGATACTACACTTTGATCTTGTTTATATATTTTATTGCTTTTAAAATTTTGTAAATACAAAAAAAACAAAAAAAAACAAAAAAAAAAAAAAGATTATCAAGCAACAAAATTAGGCGCAAGGCCCTACAAGAAATTGGGGAGGGGAAGGGTTCAGGGTCTTTGTGACTAAAGTGATTAAAAAGTAATAAATGTAGACTTTGGAGTCTTACTCTTGACTGGCAACATTTACCAAAATACCTCATTCACTCTATGGATCTTAATCTAACTAATAAATCCCCAGCGTTTAAGAATCAAAACCATATTTACAATTTATAAACAGTTGTCTGTGTGTTTGTGTATGCATTTTTTTTTTTTTTTTTTTTTTTTTTTTATAAATATATTAATTTTGTGTGTGTGTGTGTGTGCATGTGTGAAAAAATAAAGTTCAATTTCATTGGTAAATAAAAAAGTTTTTAAATTAAGAAAAGGGTTGCTCGTGGAGAGGGGAAAACTAATTAAAAGTGTTTACCCTAGATCAGGGTTTCCCAACCTTTTTCAGCAAACGACCCCCCCCCCGCCTAGAACACTTGGATACCTACTACCGCCCCTTTCCTACATGCACATTTACATAATAATTAAACATTCATACAGTTTATTCAACAAAATTCTACACTGTCGTTCAGAAACAACAGCAACTATAAATCAAGTGGGTCAATTAATAAATCATACCATTGCTAATACAATAATCAATAATCAATAAAAATCAGACTAATAATCAGAGGGATCACCAATCAATGTGCAGATTATTGTTGATGATCAGCAATCAGTTGAGAAACACCTAGTAATTTTACTAGAAGATTTCAGTCTTTCACAGCCCCTTAAAGGATCTCAGGGTCTCCCTATACAATAAATTTGGCCACCGCCCACCTGAAATTTTGTAATGCCCACCTGGTAGGCAGTACGGACTCTATCAGGAAAACTTGCTGTAGATGCTCTGAAATCTTTTTTGCATTGGTGTTCTGCTTCTGTTGTTCCATTTTATATTTGATCAATTCAGCTTCTTTTGGGATACCTTGAATTTTCTGACTCCAAAATGGACTCGGCCAACAAAATGGACTCTACCAATTTATAACAGTCTTGGTATCGGAATGAAGCTTAGACTGCATCCAAAAATGGTTATTTATTTGAGAGATTTCAATTTATAATATGGATAGTTCCAAATCAGTTTGAATTGTTGAAATCTAATAATCTTAAAATTTATGTCATTTGGTCGATAAACTGAATCTCTGTAAGATAATTTTAAAGAGAAATCCCGAGATTGAATTTTGCAAAGCAGCTTTGAAAGCTAACATATGTTTATTATTATTTATTATTATTTATTATAATTATTATTATTTATTATGTTTGCTATTATTTATTATAATTATTATTATTTATTATATTTATTATTATTAATTATTATTATTATTATTTATTATGTTTATTATTATTTATTATTTATTATAATTATTATTATTTATTATGTTTACTATTATTTATTATAATTATTATTATTTATTATATTTATTATTATTAATTATTATTATTATTATTTATTATGTTTATTATTATTTATTATTTATTATAATTATTATTATTTATTATATTTATTATTATTAATTATTATTATTATTATTTATTATGTTTATTATTATTTATTATTTATTATAATTATTATTATTTATTATGTTTGCTATTATTTATTATAATTATTATTATTTATTATATTTATTATTATTAATTATTATTATTATTATTTATTATGTTTATTATTATTTATTATTTATTATAATTATTATTATTTATTATATTTATTATTATTAATTATTATTATTATTATTTATTATGTTTATTATTATTTATTATTTATTATAATTATTATTATTTATTATGTTTACTATTATTTATTATATTTATTATTATTAATTATTAGTAATTATTATTATATTTATTATCATTTGTTATAATTAATACTATTTATTTATTATTATTATTTATTATTATTTATTTATTTATTATTATTATTTATTATTAGTTATTATTTATTAATTATTATTTATTATTATCTATTATTATTTATTGTATTTATTATATTTATTATTATTAGTTATTATTTATTATATTATTATTATCTATTATTTTTATTATGTTTATTATTATTTATTATTATTATTAGTAGTATTTATTATATTTTTCATGCAGACACTTATATCATTTAGAATGACGTTAGAAAACAAATTGAAAATTTTTTTTCAATGATGACCTGATATCTTTTTTTTCTTATTTACCCACGTTCACCCGTTACAAGGCATATCACCACTTGAACGTAAGAGGTTACTATTTGGGACTATGCTTAGGGAAGATGAACAAGATATTGATTTACATTACATTTAAACTTCTGCATAACAGAACAGTCAGGGAAGCAGGGAGCAGGAAGGGAATTCCGATGTCTACCTGTTCTAGGGAAGAAACTACTTGAGTAGAAAGCTTTCTGGCATTTACAGACCTCAACAGTGAATTGGTGTAATTTTATTACTAAGCGGGTATGTCATGGTATGTACGACAATGGGCAGATGTGCAATGAGGTCACCAGAGCGCATCCCATTAAAATACTTGTAAAACAGGCACAGGGATGCAACACTGCAGCGATGGGACAGGAGTTGGAGCTTAGTTGACAAAGAGGGACATATTAGATTGGAGACTCTTCTTTGGATCCTATCCAAGAGAGAGACTAGTGGTAGATGTACCAGCCTAGATATGGCAGCAATACTCCTTACATGGGCGAATGCTGGCTTTGTAGAAGTACAGAATACTCTCACGGGAGAGTAATCTTCTAGCATGATAGAGGGAACCCATCTTCTTTGCAGCAGTCTTCGCAATGTCCTGAATATATTTATTCCAGCTCATATTGCCTGTGAATGTAAAACTGAGGAGTTTGAAGAAGGATTTTTAGGTAGGGTGTTATTTGCCATGGATATCGGTGGTCGGGAAAGCTTCTTGTTACTTGTTAAAGGGAGATCAGCTTTGTCTTACAAGTTTTAAATGTTTGTTGAGCCAAAATGTTTTGTACGTTTGTAAAAAGGGCATTTTAAACCACTATAATTTATACAATTTATTTTATGCATGTTTTGATTATGTAATCACCATGATTAATTGATAACTTTTTCTTTCAGATTATTAAAGCATCATTCATGTTTTTCTATGTCCTCATCAATTTTGATAAGAAAACAACCTCCTTTAGTTAACGGAAAGGAAGTCACCTTTCATCATGATAATGGTGGTCCACACATAGCACAAATGACTAAAGATCTGGGAGAATTTGGTTGGTGTTAGATAATAAGTAGTTAATTATCTATCTATCTATCTATCAATATATTAATCTATCTATCTATATATCTATCTATGAATATATCTATTAATCTATCTATCTGTATATCTATCAATTAATCTATTTATCTATCTATTAATCTATCTATTAATTTATTTATCTATCTATCTATTAATTTATCCATTAATCTATATATCTATGTATGTATCTATTTATCTATTAATCTATCTATCTATCTATCTATCTATCTAGATTAATAGATAAATAGATACAGTGACTGAGAAGTCATATTTTGACAACATGTCAAACTCTGTGACCAATCACTTTGCACTGGAAGATGCTAGCAAAGACTGGAGTGACATGACATGTGTCACATGTTCTGGTTTGTATTAGTAGGCAGTTGGATTGGATATACTGAGGAAGACAGGTGGGCCAAAAAAATGGTCTCCCCATGAGGGAGAGGGGGTCTCAAAATAGAGACAGAAGATTCCCCCAAGCCAAAGATGGTCGATCACTCCCTTCTGCTATGACAAATACCTGGAAGTGAATAAAATACATAAAATCTCACATCATTTTGGGACCTGTTTTTTTATGGGGAGCTGGTTTTCCCCAACATCTTGGGAAAATACGCAGAAACTGGCTTGCAGCCAAAGTTAAGTGCGTGATTTCATTCCCCTATGGAGTGATGTTTGACCTCATTAAATTTGCACACCTGTCACTTAACTTTTTAATCATTTAATTTCAACCATTCTCACTTCTCTGCCCTCGTAGCATTGCGATAAGTTATCAGACTATTGACCTTAACGGTTCGAGTTCAAGCCTACCCACCCCAAAACTATTTTTCTTTTACTCCCCCAAACACCCTGGCAATGCCGAATACCACTGCTAGTCAAATTATAAAGAGCAAAGGTCGTTATGTAACAGAGAACATACGAAGTGCAAAATGACGTCACTGTAAGAAAAAAGACTATATAAAAAAGAGCATGTTAGAGATGTAAGAGAGGACGATCGTGTGAGAGACGTCAAAGCCGTGACCGAGAAGTCACGCATGGCGGGCGAATGAGAAAATGAATGTCGTTGTTACAATGGGGAAAAAGTGAGTTGAAGTTTTTTTTCTATTCTTTGTCTGCTTTGCGACTGAGGCTACAACTTGTGGGGTAACGTTACGTGGTTATAAATGAAGACTTTTAAAAACAGGTTTTCATTTTAAGTTAGTAATGAAGACAACAAAAAGAAGTCTCACTTTAACATTTAATAAACAACTTTATTCGTCATCTTCGTTAGTAGCGTGTACACGAAAGAAACAGGTCGGTAGGAGAGTTCAGTGTTCGAGTGCGCTTGTATTTATAGTAGTCGTGAAAAGAGTTCCTGATGTGGCGACGAAGATTAGACTTTAGTCAGGCTTGTTGAAGGAGAAAGAAAGAGAAAGCTGTTCAGTGTATACGTTGTAGGAGCGTGCGTCCGATAGTAGAGACGGGACAGAGGGTTAGTGTCTCGTAGTAGAAACAAGTACGTGTGTGAAGCGCATAGGAAGCCAGTTTCGGCTGCTACAGATGAAGGTTCAAACCAGCAAAAAAACTTTTACAACGATCTGATATGTTTACTTGTTAAAAATATTTTTAAAATAAATAAAAAAAAAACGTCATGATAAAAACATTTCAATCATCAGAGTAATTTTTGTTTGAGTTATGCCATAATATTCGTAAGATAAAAAAATATATATATACATAATCTTCGAAATGTTGAGAAGAAAAAAAAAGTGTGTATGGGGGGGGGACGAAGAAGGAAAAGAAGAGAAGTTTCTAAATTAGCCAAGAAGAAAATCTTAAACATTATTTGAGACAGGATTTATATGAAATTTGAATGAGATGTCAAAGTCAATAAAGACTGACGTGAAACATATAGCAACGTAAATGCTTCTTATAGTTAAAACTTGTTTTCAATTTATTTTCAAATGGGGTTTTTGATTCATCGTATGTAATATTAAAAATGTCTTTCATCAAAACTGAATTTTAAAAAGAAAATGGTGGAACCGCAACGATCGCATAACCTAGTTACCTGAATTTTAAATAAGTCATTCACACTGGTAGCTACTGCACACTCGTTGCTATATATACATATATATATATATATATATATATATATATATATATATATATATATATATATATATATATATAAAATGTAAATACAAAAAAAAGTATATAAAATTTTTTTTTTTAATTTAAAAAATATAACTTGCTCTCTTATAATTGAGCACTATCAACGACCCTTGTTGAAATTCAATTATTTTCAATTTTTGGATACCTTCCCACCGAAAAACTATATATATATATATATATATATATATATATATATATATATATATATATATATATATATAATCCAGACCTTGCTCACTAGACTTTTGGTTATTCCCTAAGCTCAAGGAAAATCTTAGAGGCTGTCGTTATGAGACAAAAATTAAATATTCTCAATTCTAAATCAGAGATAATTTGCAGTTGCAGTCACAAAAGAAATTTAAAACCGGAAGTAACTTAAACTCTGCCGATAAACCACCTCCAAACCAGGACTAATATCTATAACCCCTAGAGCCCAACCTGCCTCCCAAATTGCAACTCTCCCCAATACTAAAAACAATTAATCTCTCTCACATGCGAAGTCTAGCACCCAACACATGGTAAGTGACCCCCCTCCCCCATTCTCTCCAAAACAACGCTCATTTTTAGATACAAAATAGAAATATAACCTATTGCATTATCAGACCATACCAAAACATTACACCTCCTCCCCCGTCAGATTGAACCTATCCGGTAACCAATTTATTCTTACTCTTCTTTTTTTTTTTTTTTTTTAATTCAATTTTCACCCCAAACAAGGCACAGTATATGCATAACTAACGTAGCTTCCTTATAAATACACATTATATACTCAACATAACTCATTAAATCTATCCCAAATGTGCCATTTTGGACTACTTTTACTAATCAAACCTCTTTCTCCTCCATTTAAAGCCAAAATTTTAATTTACATTATCCCCCCCTCCTTTTCTTCCTGACTTCAACCCTGACACAGGAAAATGACGTCTGGGTATTCCTCCTCTCCATATAGGAGCTAACATCCCCTACAAATAGAACTCGTTAATTGCCATCTTCTTATAAACTTAAACATGGATAAACTTATACAATAATTAAGAATGATTCTAGCACACTCAAACCAGAGATCTTCTTAATCAAATTAATAAAAAAATATCACGATTATTACAAAAGACATTCATCCCCATATAAAAAACGATCTTAAAGTCTCAATATCTTCGGGTCGTGATCAAAGCGGAGTATCTGTTCTGCAGATGATGCACTTAAGATAATTTGTACCAGTCAATGGAGGGGAAACCCTCTATACTGGGATAATTATTATTTTTGTTCACAACCAGAGTGCCCCTTTTTACCCTACTTTTAGGGGAGCTGGTTTATCCCCCCCCCCACATTAAAAAACGGCCTTGTGCCTAATTTGCTTTGGTGTGAAAGCAAATAAATACATTAAAGTCTCAATATCTTTTTCCCCTCTCCTAACAAAAGCAGAATTAAACTTTAATGTCATCGCCTCCTTTCTCCCCTGATCTCTGGCACACTCTTTAAACCCCACCCCTACTCAGGTCTTTTGGGCTATTTACCATCAGCTTTTGACTTTTCTAATCATTTCTGTAAAAACACGACTTCATTTTTCACTCGATGCCTCGACTGCAAATAACCATTTTCTTCACTCATCTCGTTTTTTACATAATAAAAAAAAAAAAAAAAAAAAAAAAATAACAGGAAATACTTGAACCATCTATCAAGGATAACTTATTTCAAATTCCGGGAAACATCAATACACACCTTGGAATTAACGGACACTCATAAACATTGCTAATTATTGAATTTTCTTTTCACGTTGTGTTAAATTATTATTTTTTATTTTCCCCACTGTTCTTAGTTTCAATACATTTTCTATGTTTATAAAACGTCTCATTACCATTTAAAAGCTAGAAATACAAAAACTGACAGTTTCAAATGTGTAGTGTAAACTTTTTGGGGGCACTATATATATATATATATATATATATATATATATATATATATATATATATATATATATGTGTGTGTGTGTGTGCGTGTGTGCAAAGATATATATATATATATATATATATACACACGTTTTATTTTTTATTACCGTATCTTTCTGTTAAGTTACATTATTTTTTCAGCTATTTGGCCGTTTTTTTTTTTTGGCCGTCTGTAGCATCCTCAGACTTTTAAAAGTCTGAGGATGCTACAGACGGCCAAAAAAACGGCCAAATAGCTGAAACAATAATGTAACTTAACAGAAAGATACGGTAATAAAAAATAAAACGCATATCTGCTCTACAACGGTATTGAGCACTTTCTTCAGTTTTTATTAATTACCATTTGCACTATATATATATATATATATATATATATATATATATATATATGTGTGTGTGTGTGTGTGTGTTATTTATTTGTTTGTTTTTTTTGCGATACTTTTTGTTGGAATTCAATTATTTATGCGAAAGTGCATTTTTACCTATATGTGAGTTGGGAATAATTTTCCCTTTGACCAATTTGATACCCCCAAATGGGGAACAACATATGTATTGTTTTTAAAATATAATTATTTACTGACACATGTTTTGTCATCTACGACTCGTCAGAGTGGCTGAATCTAGCGAGATTCGAAATCGGAACCCCATGGTAAGAAGTGCAAACCTCTTCCACTAGGCTATCTCGCACGACTTGAATGCATCACGATTTACATAGATGTTATTTGTTTTTGTTTTGCGATACTTTTTGAATGAATTCAATTATTTATGCGAAAGTGCGTTTTTACCTAAATGCGCATTGGGAATAATTTTCAGTTTGACCAATTTGGTACCCCCAAATGAGGAGCGGCCTATGTATTGTTTTTTTTTTTTAAATATAATTATACACTGATATGTGTTTCGTCGTCTACGACTCATCAGAGTGGCTGAATCTAAGGGTCCCGATTTCGAATCTCGCTAGATTCAGCCACTTTGATGAGTCGTAGATGAAAAAACACCTGTCAGTGGATAATTATATTTTAAAAACAAAACAAAACATATATATATATATATATATATATATATATATATATATATATATATATATATATATATATAGTCATATTCTCACAATTTCAATACAATACAATATATTTTATATATATATATAGTCATATTCTCGCAATTTCAATACAATACAATATATTTTATATATATATATATATAGTCATATTCTCGCAATTTCAATACAATACAATATATTTTATCTATATATATATATATATATATATATATATATAGTCATATTCTCACAATTTCAATACAATATATATATATATATATATATATATATATATATATATATATATACACTTGTGCCCGATATTATTCATACCCCCTCTTGAAAATTGAGTTTATTAGGTGTAACTTTGTAAGAATTTATTGTTTACGTCCATATTGATACATATTCTTAATAAACCTCTTCTGATCATTTTCGTCATTTTAAAATCTCGGGATACTTGTAATAAAAGAAATATACAGCTATTTATAAAATCTGCAATGTTCAAAAATAATCATACCCCCTTATTTTTTCAGTATTAATCGAGTTTCTGACTGTTTGTTTCCTGTTTGATTCTTATTTTGAATGCTTTTATACAACCTTTGATTAATTTCATTTCGTTTTTTGCATTTTTCAGAAATTAAAATGATATCAACTGAAAACCAAAAAACGAATAAAAATTATTAGAATGGGGAAGAAAAAAGAGCTTAGTAATGATCTTAGGGCTAAAATTGTGAATTCACATAAGGATGGTTTAGGTTACAAGTCAATTTCCAAGAAATTTGAGGTCCCTACAGCAACAGTACAGAGCATCATCAAAAAATTCCAGAGCCACCACACAACAAACAACTTGATTGGTAGAGGAAGGAAAAGGAAACTGTCTGCTAGAGCCACCAGGAATATTGTAAGAAGTGTTAATGCAAATCCAACCACCACTACTAAGGACATTTTAGAAAATCTGGAGTCTTCTGGCATAAAAATATCAAGGCAAACATTGCAAAGGACTCTGCATGAAAATGGTCTGAAAGGAAGAAGACCAAGAAGGACTCCATTGCACACCGGAAAACGCCTTGCAGCACGTCTAAAGTTTGCTAGGACCCATGTGAATTCTCCAGAGTCCGTTTTCTCAAGTATTTTGTGGACTGACGAAACAAAAATTGAATTGTTTGGCCATATGGATGCTTCTTACGTTTGGAGGAAGAAAGGAGAAGCTTACAACCCAAAGAACACCATACCCACGGTGAAACATGGTGGTGGTAGCCTAATGTTTTGGGGCTCCTTTTCGGCTAGTGGTCCAGGTAGTTTGGTCAAGATAGATGGAACCATGAAGAAGGAGCAATATTTGGAGATACTCCAGAAAAACATTAGACAGGATGCGGAGAAGCTCCATTTAGGACCAAACTGGGTCCTTCAACAGGATAATGATCCAAAACATACTGCCAAAATAGTCAAGAAATGGTTTGAGGATAATCACATTAATGTTTTGGAATGGCCTAGCCAGAGTCCTGACCTGATCCCTATCGAAAACCTCTGGCACATATTGAAAACTGAGGTTAAAAAGCGGAAACCTAGAAATTTGAGGGATTTGGAGAACTACTGCATTGAAGAATGGTCAAAAATCAGTGTTGATGCTTGTAAAAACCTTGTTGATAAATATCCAAAACGGTTACAGGCAGTTATTAAGAATAAAGGGCATGCTATTGACTATTAGTAAGAGAGGTATGAATAATTTTGAACTAGTGCCATTATTGTTTTTCTTAGTATAATGCTTCAAACTTGCATAATTTATTTATTTGTTGAGTTTAAATTAAATGCTTATGCTTGATTTATTGTTTGAAATCCCTTTAATATTGTCTATCTTCTGGTTTGAGCAATATTCTTATAGAAATCTCAAAGATCCGAGGGGTATGAATAATATCGGGCACAAGTGTATATATATATATATATATATATATATATATATATATATATATATATAGTCATATTCTCGCAATTTCAATACAATACAATTTTATAATCAATAGATTATTAGGTCTATAATAATAAATATGAAATCTGCTTAAATTAAAAGATTTAAGCGTATTCTACGACCGAGCAATGCTAGGCGGCTTGCTAGTATATATGTGTGGCTGTGAGGGTTATATATAATTCTTAGTTTTGTTTGCAAGAAAGAAATCTAACAGAGAACTCGATTATTTAATAACAAAAGAATAATATTTATTTTTTAGATTGGATTGTCTTCAACACACACACACACACACACACACACACACACACACACATATATATGGTCATATTCTCACAAGTCCCATGAAAGCGAAAAGAAATAAGAAGCAACTGGAGAGCAAATCTTGTGGGTTGACACACGGGTGACTTTTTCACATCAATCACCATCGATTGCAGATGAGAAAGATGTGTCAAAATCTGTGCAAGTATTTTTGGCACTAAATCAAGCGTTTGCTCTGAGGCCAACGAGATAAAATAATGGCAGCTGAACATACCAGACACATGGGACAGTCAAGATATCGTTAAAGAAGGCAGAAGTGCAACTTCAGATGCAATTGATGCTGCAAAGTTATGGTGGCTTGAGGAAGTGCACGATGGTTCCTTGTTTATTAAGATATCAGCTTAAAAAAATTAATAAAAAAAAAAATGGCAGGATGGCCGGTTTCCATGAGAGCCATCTCAGGGGTCATTTTGAAATGTAAAAAGCATGGCCAGGTTTCTTCGAGTAGGTTAACACACTTATTTGTGATGGATTATGGGTTATTGATAACAGAAGCAAGAGCAGAACCACTTGGAAACAAAAATTCTGCCAAAATCTCATTATTTTGCGATAACTCATATATATAGTATACTGCGTTGGAATAAGTAAAAAAAAATTTCTCTTCCCTTAGCCCGTCATCCTATTTGTGCATATATGTTATTCAAATGTTGATTTATATTCCCATTCGTAATTTTTCCCTCAACATAATTTAAACGTCTTTAGACTTTTGCTCTTTTGCCTGATATTGTTTTATTTATTTTGTATTTGACTTATTCCAACGATTTACCTCTGATGAGTTTGTTGGTAAAAGGGATTCTTCGAGTTTTCTCATTATTTTTAAAGCACTTTTTAAGCTTTGTACCGTACTGCACAAAGCTTTATATATATATATATATATATATATATATATATATATATATATATATATAGTGCGACCCGAATATAAGAAAAACATATAAGAGAGATTTTTCTCTGGTCCCAAATTAGAGCCCGTGTTAATGTACAGCGCAACCCGGATATAAGATACCCCGGATGCAAGTGTAACCCTGATATAAGAGGGAAACAGCCTCTTATAACCGAGTTACACAGCGTGTGTGTGTGTGTGTGTGTGTGTGTATGTATGTATGTGTGAGATATAATTCCGGTGAAGTTTTGTTCATAAAAACAACTTTTGCCTGGTTTTTGAAAACTTGTTTCTGTTCAAGCTGAGAATCAGCTGAACTGCGTCAGACTAAGTTCTTACTATGAAAGAATCCCAGATAGAACTAAAACGTCTTTGCAAATGTATAGTCAAAGAAATTTGTATATATAAAAATATATACTAAATGAATACATGTATTATGTATTAGAGATAGGACAGCCATAAAAATAATCACCGTAGACAGGGAAAATATTACATAAATTTATACAGGGTTAGCCATAATTCTCAACAAAGATAATCAGTTAACAACATTAAAAAATGAAAAAAGAAACTGCACACTGCTATCTAATAAATAAGGAAAAGTCAGTCGGATTCACAAATTTAGACTGTTATAGTATTGCACCTGATAAATCAATATTTGATTTTGTCAAACCATTTTGTATTTATCTTTTCAGCATGTTTTCTTACAGTACTAAAATATACTTTGTTTGGAAAAATACTACTAAGTTGTACTAATACTAAGTAGATTGTTAAAATGGAGACAATTCTTAATAATGATCTAAAAAGTTATATATGCAAATGATATTACCAAAATTCTGAATTAATCTAAGCTAGTTACGTTTGTTTACAATAAAAAAATTACACTATTTGTTTTTTTTCTTTACAATTAATTGTATACCAGAATAGTGGGTAAAATATCTTCATTCTAACATTTACTTACAATAAATAATACGAATTCTTGATTATTCATCTTGAAAAGAACAAGAATTTCCTATGATATAAGTGGATTTTTACGATATTTCTAAGAATAATTAAAATAATGTAAGGAAGATAACTTCTATTTTTAACATCTGACTACTTTTAGTGATTATATATGCACGTGCTTGTCACCTATTTGAGACTTCTACATAATCTTTTAATTTACTCCTAATCTAATATTTATTGAAAACAATCTTTTTTATAAAAATCACCCCAGATAAGCCATGAAGCCACTTAATGTAGGGCGCTAACCAGAATTAAAAGATGCTTATCGCAGATGTTTATTAGCCTAAGTCTAAGCTTAAAGGTAGGACGAAAACAGCCAGTAAGTGTGAGAGTTCCACAAATCTGCAGTTCTTGGAAAGAAGCTACTGGAATAGGAAGCTGTATTATAATAAGGTATGAAAACAGTGAATAGAGACAACTAGACCAACGAGTCAAACGAGCTGAAACAAAGGAAGCAGGGAATAGATCAGACAATTCTGAAGAACACATGACATAATAGTATTTATAGAAAACACTGAGACTAGCAACATGAATAGAATACATGACATAATAGTATTTTATTTAGACAAATAATGCAACAGAATTATAACAAGATTATTTTTTAACAAATGTCATAAATATCCATCATTTGCTCAAATTGTTTCGTGGGCGAAGAAAAGTGCCTGTGATCATACATTTTGTTAGTTTTACAGTTCTTGCCAGTACTTACCCTATACGATTTACTCTCACCAGAATACCATATTCGGTTAATGGGTTAATATGATGCCTCCGCTCAGTCTCAAAACACAAAGGATACTCCCTGCAGGAACAGCTGCATGTGTAATTGTGAGGCAAGCATTACACAATCTCAACCCCACCTCTCCTCTTCTGAATCAACACTGCTTGAGTCCAGTGGCAAGAAAAAGTTCAGGACGACTGGAAACAATGCTGTGATAAGCGGAAAGCACATGCAGCAACTGGAAGTCCCAAGTGGTCACCCATTTAGTACTGACCAGGTTCAACGTTGCTTAACTTCGGTGATCCAATGGAAACAGGTGATTATAATGGGTTAATACTACTTAGCAAATTCCCAATTTTCGTTTAATCAAGTTTTATTTAAAAAAAAAAAAACGTAGTGAGACAATATGTTAAAAAGGATATAAAAGAAAAAATAGGTTAATAAGGTCCTCTCAAACTTCTGTTAAGTGTAGACCGCCCACTGTTTTCTGGGTAATCCAAAAACAATCAGGGACACTCTCTAAATGGGAGTGAGGGTTAAGTGGGATATCAAAATTAAAATATATCGAAGTGGAATGTGGGAATGGATGGTATCCTCCAAGACATAAGACAGCATGCCATAATAGCATTCTTTATTGTTCTCTTTTACTTCATTCGAAGTTCTCAGGAATCAAGCCCCCCCCCCTCCAACTTCGTGGGGCTAACACTTGATCTCTATATGAAATGCATAGATATTCGAATATTCCGTTACAGCTTTCCTTTAATTCTCAAACACTGAGTTAGAAAAGAACCTGGGAACATAATTTTCCTTTTCCCCAATAAACCATTTAAAAATGTTATAGTATACCTTAACCCTTATCCCCGAGTGGCTTCCGGTCCTTGATAAGTGGTGACCCCCATGTAAAAAAAAAATACCTTTTTTGTGTTTTTTTTGTCTTTCCAGGACAAGAATTTATCTAGTCTGGTGGAGTATTCAGCTTTGTGCTGTTACCTGGGGTAATACCACTTGGAGAAGGTGCATCATTCCTTGTAAAAGTCAGTGTTGGCTAGCCATACCGAAGGGATAATAAGATCTGGGTCGTGAATACTGTGGTTTTGAATATTTAAGATTTACTTCTAGAGAAAAGTATCCCAACGCTAGGTTGTCGTGATAAACCCCAGTATAGAGGAACCTTAAACCTTCGATGATAGTGTCTCGTAGGCATTCAAGTTCTCCCTTTTTATAGAAGAGTATTACTTTATGCTAATGGGAAACAGTTCCTTCCTCGAGTCAAGAACTCAATCTATAGATATGTGCGATATGTATGAATGTAAAATATAGCCATCTGCAAACAGGTGTTTTGTCATATACCACTCATCAGTGTGGCTAGACGTAGCAAGTATATATGGAAGCAATTTTAGTGCTATATGTGTACTATGCGTGTTTATATATAGTTTTCTGACGCTGCACATAATTCTAGCATGAAACCAGAATTGCAGAATTTTAAATAGTATAAGTTTTGTGTCCCTATTTTTACTTGCCTTCCCACGAGGGAAGATTAAAACACCAGGTCGATTTTTTTTGTGTGGGGGGAAAAAAACCCAGAGCAAAGCATTCTTCATTGGAACAAAAATAATAATTGCCTCAGTTTAGAAAGATTTCAGTTTCACTGATCGAGGACAGAAAAATGTGAAGTGTAATATTGGAACAGACACTACACTTTGATCTTAGCCAAACTTTCACAACAATCAACCGTTTTCAGTTATTTAATACCCAAACACACCTATTGTATACGATTAATTGAATAAAAGTTGTTATTCTGGCCCAAGATGAGAGAAAGCAAATCTTGCCTAATTGTATTAGAGTATAAATTAAAAAAATATAGACCAAATATGATTTGAACTCGATGTAACCAAGATGCGATTCAAACAAACTCCACATTGCAAAAAGCTTGAATAGCCACACTATTTATTTCTTGGATTCGTTTCCATATGCTTTCCTTTTCACTTTTAAAAGCACATCAGATTTTTCACAGGAACATGTTAACTCAATATTTTCAACCACATAAAAATCGTTTCAAACTTAAAACGTTACAAGTCTATATCAAATTAAGCAAACCTATAAAAAACATTGGTCAACTGAAACCAGAGTTCTTCAGTGGGACAACTTCGACTCTCAGCATCAACAACGCCCATCCCAGAAAAATCACTGAAATTCCGTCAAGCCTGCTGCTATTTCTTCAGTAACAACTCAACCATCCAGAAGGTAAACTCCCTTGTCAAACAAACACATGCAAATACACAACGGAACATTCAAAAAAACTTTCTGGTGCTCTTGTCTGTTTCTCATTCAAAACCTTATGACATTTTTGTCTACTTCTTATTCAAGAACTTTAAAACTTCTCAACAAACTTTGGTCTTTCAAAGTATATTCTACATCTCTGTAAAATTTTTGACATATAAATATATTTTCGCATTATTTGGATTCTTCAGACTACTGCTCTCATCTTGAGAGTCATTTTCACGTTTTGGTCGATATAACCTCTGACCTTCTTCAGGTGTAACTTGTCGAACTCAAGAACGTTTCTGTCAAACTCGGGAATCTCGACGGAATTGTAATATTAAAAAGAATATAGAAATATAAATACTAACATATATAGATTTATTCTTTCCAGATAGAAATATGTAATATTCGAGATAAAGAGCATCAGTATATGAAAGGAGATAAAATGTTGCAAATTATGATTTACAAGATTTATGGATCGCACACAAGGAATCTAAGATAGAAATAACTACTTCCTTATTTCATGGAGTTTCAAAAATTTGTTGTTTTTTTCTTCAGAGAAAAATATTTAAAGAAATTTTATATAAACTAGTAACATTACTTTCTTTCAAACTTTAAAGCTTTCAATGTTTGTGCCAACCAGCAAAATTATAGTTACTATACTAAAACCGTTCTCAATACGGACTGGATACAGTTGTCCTTTTGCTCACAATCCAGAAACTAGAGGAAGATTTTATCAGCTTATCTACTACATTTCATTGGCAATTTCCTCTTTATTGAATGGAAGTTTCCATGTTTCTGCTTAACATAATCTTACGGAAAATATCGCTCAAACATTGTTTCTATACATCTGAATCAAGTCTTGCTACAACTAGAACTAAAATAAAACTGTAAACCATCTGTAAAGAAATTAGAAATCGATTAAAAAAATAAACAAGAACATATTTATCTTGGAGTCTATTTGCTGAATCATTTCATTCTTATATATGGACTAGAAGAATACTCGTTCCAAGAAGGATAAAATTAATTCAGTAAATATAAAGGTTTTGCATCATTTTTATGTCTATTACAAAGATTGAAATCAAGAAACTTAATATGTACATGACTTTGATTCCAGAAATTGTCAAAGGTTTAAGATTAAGGTGTCTTAAAAAGAAACAGAAATTCATGGAATATTTCTTAATTTGTCTCCATCTCTTTTTTAATCCATTCAGAAAACTAAATTGTAAGTGCTCGGACGAATTCAAATCACTAGTACCTCCTTAATGTAAATACCCCCGATAAACCAGACAAGCAGCAAAATTCCACCCCTACACTGTAGAGATCTCTTGATGCTGTAAAGGCTTCCATTCATATAGCTTCTTCCCTTCAACTGTTAGACTTTGGAACTCCTTCCCAGGCCCCTGCTTCCCCGACTGTACTGACATGCAGAAGTTCAAGTGTAATGTGAACAGATATCTCGCTGCCCAACTCCCTACATAGTATCCCTATTAATAGTCCCGTTACGACATAGTTGCGTTGTGTCTCATTTAGGGTGAATAAACAGTAAAAAATAAATATAGTCCACATTATGGCTCATTATGCTTAACATCTGTGTTCACATATGTATAAGGTTAATTTGTTAAGGATAGAATCACGTACATACAAATTTACCTAAATTTATACAAACTAGTTGAACTTGTGGAAATTCCACGGCGTCATCTTTCATGTGTAATATATTGCTTCTGGGCATTATGTGGCTGTTCAGTGTGAATAGCGACCTCACGATACATTGTAGCCCTTTTGGTAAAACTAAAAGTATTTATCTAAGTAATCTGGTTAATGTAGTGTTAGAATATGTCTGGTTATTACGATTTATCTCCAATGTCCTTATAGCAATCTATGATATATTTCCATTGTATGGACGCTCGGCACGAACGGAAACCCCAAAATATCATTATTCTATCGTTAGATAGAACAGATACTACCCTTGGATCTTAGCCGGAAGACTAAGAAGGTATATTTTAGTTTCACGTACGACCCAAAAGCGACATCATTATTTTTTTTTCTAATTAAAAAAAGATCTTTTTAATATTTTTTAAAAATCTGGTACTCATGCACTTATTGATCCATGCTGAAATGATAACGTTATTATTTAAAAAGCCATTCTTTACATGGGGAGGGGAGGGTGTTTTTCTACTTATTCTGTACGTTAACCTTACAATTGAATAAAAAAAAAAACATATCATAAAACTTTAATTAAACTTGGAAATACGATTTAAAAAATAGCGCGGATCAGTAAGTGCATTAGCACCAAAAATCTTATATTATTTTATTTATTTATTTTTTTTTTTACATTGCGTCTTCGGTGATCGGGAGATCCTATTTATTAAAAAATGAGGATAGAAAGTGATAACATACCACGAACTTAAATTAGCTTATCTAAATACTAATTTAATGTTTGTATCTATCCTCCTTTTTAATAAATAGGATCTCCCGATCGAATAATTTATAATTTGGTAACCGTGACACGCGTATTAATATATATAGATAGAGATACAAATCTATTTCTCGAATCAGATGATTCTTATATATGAATGTATTATCTTTTCTTTCGATTTAAATTGTCTTTTACATTGAAATGGTAAATTCCTAAAATACGTTTGCACTTGATGCATTTAAGAAAAGAACATTAATCTCCGAATATTGGAAACTAGGAAGAAAGTAATTGAAGAATTTATTTTCAAAATAAACTGCAGACAAAGTTATAACCAACTACGTGAAACGAATGAAGAAAATTTACATTTTTGTGATCGAAAGACCAACTCAGGCAGTAATTTCCTTTCATGGAGAACTTTTCAGATAGAATTTTTATACAACGTATTTTATTTTTTAATGTGAAAGTAAAATGCTTCAATTGAGTAAAATCTAAGATCACGAATGATGTTTTTCAAATATTGGTAGTTTTAAAGGAGGTCAAAATTAGACTCAATGAGTTTAGGAAGACACAGCTGCTTCTAAGGATGCGTAAAACATAAAAAATACATCCTGAATCAATTTTAGGGTGACTAATTGTAATCTCTCCATTAGTCAAACACTGAAACGTTTGAACACCAGTTTATAAGAGGCAAAATTCTATCCCAGCATAAAATATGTAGGGCACTAGTTTACAGGATACAAATCCTTGCCCAAAACTGAAAATCACTTTAAAACATTCCATTTCATTTTTATTTTTGTCAGTGATGTCTAGAGCATATCATTTTTATTGTTTTGACTCTCGGGTGTGTATCCGCTGATATCTTATATGCTTTTATAGAGAGTGATGTGGTTCTCGACAGATTAACTGTGTCTAACTGTGTCAGATATATACTCGAGAGTCAGAACGATGATAAGAATATGCCCCAGTGATGGCATTTCTTTGTGCACTTAGGAATATTGCTTGAAACTTAATTATTTTCATGACGAATAATATAGAGGACAATAAAAGCCAGCTCCAGTTGTGAATTGGTAAAAAGAAAACAGCGTCCCTGCAAAATGACTGGAGCCTTTTGTTATTTGTTATAATAAAGAGTCGATTCGCTAATTGCTGCACGTGACTTCATTCCAAAAAATGACGGTTGGATTATTTACCAACATTGCTGCAGTCAAGTAAGTGGTGAAGAAACAGCTGGGTGTGCTTTAGTTCTAGAACTTCTTATCTTTGAGAAAATTAAACTGTCGGATTGTTATGTAGACTTGCCCCTTTACTTATCATAGACTTTTCTAATCATTAAAAAAAAAAAAAAAAAAAAAACGAATATAATACTCTAATGGGGAATTATCATGGCCCATTACGAGATTACAGACTGTGTAACAGTCGGAAAATACCAGCAACCTTTTCTTTGTATTCACCTTCTTGTACAATATATTCTTTACTATCTAAACCCGTTGTTCATTAAAATTGATAATTTGAAGGATGCTTTAGGATAAAAAAGCATAATGCTTTTATTAGTTGTATTTAAAGTGGGGATGAGGCCCACTCTTCCTCCTTCTCCGTATTATATTCTTCCCTTGAAATATGTTTATATACATTAATTGTAGAAGATTATCGTTGTCTTCACTTTTGACAAAGTTTATTTTCAGACCAAACATCTTGGACAAAGTTTTAGAAAAAAAAAAGAAATAAAATAAAAACAAAATAAGAAAAAAATAAAAATAAAAAAATATAATAACTTACTGGCTAAAATATTTTTCACTCGCGTCTTATTTAAATTGTTCTTCATTTTGGCTGTCTCCAAGAATTCTTCAGGTGTGTGTGGATATTCCAGTTCTTGCAATTCCTAGAAAGAGGAAGATGAAAATGAAAAGTTTTGTAGAAATTAAAATAATTAAAAGACCTCAAAATATTTTATTAATTTTTTCTATCATTGATGCCATTTCGCTTTGCACGTACGATTATTACTTAAAACTTAATTACTTTCGTAGCGAATATAGATGACAATAAAAGTTGCCTGAAACATCTATATATATAAAAGGCAAAACGGCCGCGCGTGTTTTTGTATGTCCAAGGAAGACTTTTTTCACGGCGGTTCTCGAGGAGTGGTAAGTACTATATTTTAGAACTTTTTATATACTCCCTAGATTGTAATATCTACGATTTGCGAACGGTCGTCGTCTCTACATTTATTTTGAGCGAGTTTAAAAGAAAAAAAAAACAAAAAAACTGATTTCCAGTGTTTGTTTGTCTTTTTCGTATAAATGTTACATTATGCTGTAATTCTTTAGATTATGCATGTGTGCACAAGTAGCAATAATTCCGGCGTTGCCCAGAATACTATTCAACATGAATAAAGCGAAACTGAATTGAATCAAATCAGTTCGCTGGCCTCACCACTGGAACTTCATTACATGGTATACTTTTCTTGGGTGACACCGTATTCAATGCAACAGTGTATTGGCCCCTAGATCATTATCGTGTGAATAGACTTTTCTCAAACACTTACTTGAATGCTGATTTTGAGAATAATGTTCACACACAGGTCTCTGAATTTGTGAGTGATTTTTTAAAGTCACAACTAGAAATAATGAAACGCTTATCTTTTGGCGATCGCATTTCTTTCACTGACAATCTTCCAAAGCTCACTACTGAGTGAAAAATATTTTTTCAATTTATTTTTAATGAAACAAAGTTAAATTATTAAAACAAAAGTTTAATAGAACAATATACTTTTTTTTTTTTAACAAAAGCTGTTTAAAAAGCATCTGAAGAAATTAGTATCAACATAAAATTTGTACACCTAGAATTACACTTATTAAAAACAGAAAAATCTTTATGATGTACATACTCGTCACAGAATGAAGATGTCATATTCTAAAAATCATGTGGCTAGTAACTTTTATATTTTGCTAGTAAACGAAAATATTTAGTTGTCAAAGGTCAACTAAAGATAAATTTGTCCATAGAGCCTTGATACAACTGGAACTTTGTTATGAGGTATACTTTTCTCGAACAGCACTGGTTGCAACATCGCTCAATGATCTTAGCCATTACAGTGCTAAAATGTTTCTAACGACTTCCAATAAATTTGACTGTGATGACAAAGCAGGCTGGTCATATGTAGTCGATATGCATGAATATTTCCACTCTGGCATGCACTGGCTCTTTCTCAAATCTAAATTTTATAGGCCGAGACGAGATGGCTCCTATGATAAGGTAAGTGAATACTGTATTTAGCGCTTGATCCAGGTTTTATGTCCGTCTTTCTTTTGCTTTTGACAGACCATTTATAGAAGAACA
>NC_136484.1:41625512-41670512 GCF_053919585.1 Euprymna scolopes
TTTGCAATTAGTAACTGGCTGACCGAAACATGCTCACGACTGTGTAGCAACGTATTACTAATGTAACAACAACTCTAACTCGGTATTGAGCACTCTTGTATTAACCTCCTTAAACTTCATTGGTTACTTAACCTCTGGAAAACAATAATCTCAGATTATATATATATATATATATATATATATATATATATATATATATATATATATATATATATATATATCACTGATGAGTGCCCTTATATAGTAAATAATGCTAAAACTTTTTGAGATGAGCATAAAATGGGTGTTTGTTTCTTGTGAAGCGGTATATATATATATATATATATATATATATATATATATATATATATATATATATATATATATATATATATATGCGTGTGCGAATATAAAATAAGAAAACACAAGCTGGTTATTCCGGTTGACCTCATCTTAGTCTGCACTTACAGACATTACTTCTAATGAAAGCACTTACGTAATAAATAATAAAGCCGGGAAAGGATTACATGTTGAAATGACATTTTAGTTTTATATCAAAAAGAAAGTTTCCAATCTCTTAAGTTGATGAATACGATATTTTCCAGTTCAAAATTTCTGCTGCTGTTGCAAACTTCTAAATGTTAGCTTTAATTTATAAATTTCTACGAAGTTTTGAAATATAGTATTACATTTACATTAAATTATTACAAAAACCGCTAGAGTCTTTTTGTGTAGATGATATATAGCAGATATAGGTGGTTACAGTGATAATGGTTTCGTTTTTATGTATTTCTTTTTCGTGTAACCATCTTTTTCATTTTAGTAACAGTAGTTGTAAAAGTTATTAATTTTTTATTATTTTTATTTTTTAAAATTTTTATTCGCTCCCGATCAAGTGTAACTCTACTGAGTGGCAATCTGGTAGGGAGTTGAGTAGCAAAATGTTTGTCCTCTTTACATTTAAATTTTCATATGTCGATACAATTGCAGGAAACCAAGAACAAAAAAAAATGGCAAAGATAGGGGAACAAAGAAAGAAGCTATTAGAGTAAAAAAATCTTCTAAATCAAGATATCTCTACAATGAAGGGGTGTGATTTTGCTGCTAATTTTGGGGAGTTTAATAATGACAGAAAACAGTAATTTGCGGTTTAACAATGCCTTCAGCGTTTCAAGTGTCTTTTACAATATAAATACCACTTTGTGGATAATTAATTCCCATAAGTGAAGGGATGTTGTCCCAGATACATTCTCATTTTTTTCCTATTCAGAAAAAAAGAGAAAGATTTTAGCAGCTTATCTGCTACGTTTTAATGGAGATTTCCTGTCTGTGGTGCAACTGTGAAAATTTCATGAGTTAGAGATTAGAATTAGTGTAATGCTAATTATAATTTTTAACTTTTCAAGTAATTTTCCTATTTTCTATTTGCTACATCTTTGATGTTGAAAATTCCATTTCTAATATTATTTTAACACACCCATATCCAATACTGCTACAGAATTATTCAATCTGAGATGATGACAATTTCTTAAAATAAAGATAAACGTGAAGTAATTAATGGCCTTATTGTTAGAATTAACAATCTATTAAAACATCGGCTACTAGTCTCTCGCTCCTTGACAGGGTTCAAAAGAGAGTCGCAAATTTGATAGGCCCTAAACTGGCATCTAAACTTCAGCCTCTGTCCCATCGTCGAAACGTTGCATCCCTCTGCCTGTTCTACAAGTATTATAATGGTGAATGCTCTGAAGAACTGCAAGCACTTGTGCCCCCACGACGTGAACACCCTCGACAGACCCGACAAGCTGCAAAATCCCACCCCCACACTGTAGAGATCCCTAGATGTAAAAGATCTTTCTACTCCAGTAGTTTCTTCCCCAGAACTGCTAGACTTTGGAATTCCATTCCAGGTCACTGCTTCCCCAACTGTACTGACATGCATAAGTTCAAGTGCAACGTGAACCAACATCTCGCTGCCCTAATCCCTACATAGTACCCCAGTAGATGTTTCCCCTGATAGTAGCCTCCTACACCAAAGTGGCAATGTGCCTTGTTTGGGGTGAAAATGTAATAAAAAAAAAAAAAACAAAAAAAAAAAAACGAATTAATGGTCTTATTGTTAGAATTAACAATCTATTAAAACGAATTAATGGTCTTATTGTTAGAATTAACAATCTCTCTCTTGTACCTTGTAAAATAGTTGACAGTTATTTCTTTTTAACTGAATATTGACTTATGTATGATGACGTAACTTCGTTTTTGTTTGTAAGATAAACGACATTGCCTCAGTCTACGAAATCAGTCTCGAAGGTGTAAATGAATTGCTTCACACGTCTCTCTCGATATGTGTGTTAATAGAAAAAGACTTCCAACGTGTCTTCAGTTTTACTCTTTAATCGTCAGCTTCCAGCATAAAGTCAACAGTCTGTTTTGATCAATTTTATTAACTTTTGGTTTTAATAATTAACCATCAACATCTTGATGCTTAACTCCCAACATGGATCTCCTGTAGCAGATGTCTCTCTGGTTTTTACTTTCGCTTTTCTCGCTCACTTGCCCCTATTCCAAATTTATCACAGCGAACCGACATCAGTGGACATTATTTTTCTACCAAAACACTCATTGACAACATTTTTTTTTTTTACAAGGAATCACCACATCAAGGCCCAGAGGCAACTCGAGTATAAGGGTTAAAGAGTGTACAGTAGTAAAAGGGGCAATATCGTTGTAATCGTTAGAAGTGTAAATTTTGTAAATTGGATTACTTAAGGGGAACGACTCATAAAGAATTTGTTTACGTTAGACTTGAAGATGACCATATTGTAGTTAGTTGGAAAACAAGAGAGTTCCATAGGCGTTCAGTTCTAAGAAAGAAGCTTTGTTCATGGAATCTACGTTTAGGTTTCGGCACAGTTAAAGAGTGGTGGAAATTATTGATAGTGTTTTCAGCTAGACGAGTGTTTCTCGTGAATGTTTGGCGAAGGGGGACTGTAGATTGAAGCTCAGACGAGCACTTGCCATGAAAATAACGATAAAGCAGAGGCAGGCTCGCAACGCCTCTTCTGTGAGAAAGAGGTTTCAAGGAAGATAAAAGGGTATCTTCCACTAAGCTACACAGTCTAACATGTCTTCATTGTTTACTCTTTTTTTAATGGTCAGCTTCCAGTCTGTTTTGATCACGGTACGTCCTTTTTTAATTGTTGGTTTAATAATTAATCATTACTTATGTCATATTAGCTTATTCTTTATTATATTTTTATTGCTATTTGATTCGCCGATATTATTAGGCCTCTCACTGGAGCTACCAGGTGAAGGTTGCTAATATTTCTAAGGAAAATTGTACTATAGAACGGATAGGATGTTAACATATTATATCGAGTTGTCACTCGGCATCAGCAGCTACTTTACTGTTATTACCTTCGGACAGTCAGAGGAGCGAAGAAGAGTAACAGAAACCACAAGATGAATCATAAGCTTGTTAGACATAAGTATTTTCTGTCCATACATAAAGAACAAAGGCGTAAGAACATAACGTTACATGCACACGGGAACCACACGTTGTATGCAGTCTATGATGCAAAAGAGATTAAGACAAAGAATAATTCGAACTTTAACTCGCTTTTCCCCATTGTAACATAAAGCCGTTTCACAAGTATGTCGGATTCTACCTTTTTAGGCGACTACGTGCGAAAAGAAAGAAGAGGCTTGAAGTTTTGTTCCAAGTTCTGCAGAAGGGCAGGTCCTGTAGAATCAGCAGAAAAGAAAGTCCTGTAAAGTCAGCAGACGAGCAAGTCCCAAAAAATCACACACACACTAAGGTACTCTTAAAGCTGCAGCAGTTCACCGATACGATCACACTGACGTCGATCCTAGAAAAGACACCGCCATGTTCCAAACACACTCCCTTTATCCTTCCGGCGTTCGTCCTCGGCCAATCAGCAGCCAAAGAACGGTCACGTGGGGCCCAGTGATGATCGCAGAATCTACAAGATGAGGACGGCGCCATTTTGGAATTTCTCCCGGGTTTCGGCCATGCACGTACGCACACCGTAGGAGCGTTCCAAGGTAAGGCATGACGCGCAGACACGTGGGCGCTTCCTCCCTTCATTTTCTTCGACTCTACATAACAGCAGCATTTATTTTCCTCATGCTTTGCCACGCGTGACTTATTGTTACGACCGTGACATCATCGACGTCTCTGACGTGATTGTCCTCTCTAATGTGCTCTTTCTCTGTTTTATAGTCGTTTTCTTTAGTGGTGATGTCATTTCGCATGCACTTGCATATGTGTGTTTCATGAAACTGATATAAATGCAGTTTAACTTATTATTTGAATCGGAATAATGTTCTCTTGAATGTTGTTCTCTACAACGTTTTTGTCATTGTGATCTTTGTCTTTTTTGTGTGCATCATGTCAAACTCGGAAATCTATATGGAATTTACAAGTCAACATCCTAATTTAGTCTGGTTACGTTAATCGTGATATGTTATTAATCTTAATTAGTCATTGCATTAATAATGTTAATTTTAACCCTCATAAATTTAAGGCGATCGTAAGTGATTATGGAAAATTTTTCGGACAGAGTAAGCTTAAAGTGTCGACAAAAGTGCTTAACAATCTACAGAAATACTTAAACGGAAGAAGACAGTAACTGCAAAATGACACAATTCATATAATGTGACAAAATAATTTGAGGTCGAGAAAAAAATATTATCCAATGAAATTTAAAAATAGAAGCCGAATTAGTGTTTTACCTTTTAAACAACTCAATAAAAAAGCAGCAATATGATGTGTGCATGCTTTTATAAAGAGAAAAGGACATTTTCCTGTCAAAATTAGAGAATAAATTTTAATTAGAAATTAATGTCTTTGAAAGAAGTGACGGCACAGGAAGTCTTTAGTGTGATGTGGCAAATAATCTTGTCTGATTTTTTCTTAGTTCTCATATCTGTTGAGGACGGACGAGTTTTTCATCCCTCACACAGGCAACAATGACAGAATGTTTCAAATTAGTTTATATTGCAGCATTAAGCAGGCTTGTCTAAATTGTGCCCAGGAAGGAGATTTGACGAAATGGAGTCAGTGATGTGAAAATTCTGTAAGGGAATAGAATTCTGTCAGCCACGTCCAGTTAGCTTCAAATCCAACATCAGAAGAGGAAAAGAATCTTCGTTTTGAAACTTGTATATGAATGGCACAAGTCTTTTTTTTATGTCTAAATAAAAGAGTGCATTCTCTGTTGGCGAATATGATTTAGGGGAACTAGCTTGAATATTGTTCAAAGGAAATAACTCTTTAATATACTGCCACAGTTAGTGTCGTCTATACTAGTTGTTTTATTAAGATTTAAGACTCTATTTTATCCTTCTAGTTAACTCATAGCTGGAGAGAGTACAGATTGATTCATACCTTTTCTATCCTCAAAAAACTGTACTGAAGCAGTATTGACCCTAAGCGGATTATACCAACTTCCCCCAAAGGAGGAAATTCATGGGAGTATGAAATTCACAGGCAATCCCCAGTCGTGGGATGATGACGTTATGTTTTTGCAGAGAGGTTTCAACATCCTTCCACACACGCAGTGCTTGATATTTCCAAATGGTCACCCATCCGCTACTAACTAGGCTTAACGTTGCTTAACTTCAGTGATCTTACACGAATAAGTGTCTCAACATAATTTTGCCGTGTTCGCTTGATAAATGGTGACTCATTAGTAAGAAAGAATAGTGAAAGTGAAACAATAACCCTGACAGAACTCGAACACAGCAAGCTAAGTCCACAGTTTGCACCATTAACCACTTCACCATTTTGCTACTTCTATAATTTAAATGGCTTACGGTTTTACACGGTACTAAATTACTAAGATATAAGTTGGAGACGTCGACCAGACATGTCTACCTTAATTTAAGCCTTGTTCACCTGCTGTTTGAGTTAGTTAAAAAAGACATGGTTTGCATGTTGAACCGGCAGTTTTTTCTTCGTCTATCTATGAATCTACTTTTCTTTGTAGTGACTCCATCAGAAGGAACATTAGGTGGTTTCGTTTTTTTTTTTTATCTTAGTATTAGGAAAGTTGTGTGTTGGTTGGCATGTCAGAAAGAATTTCAAGAATGCTCATCAAGAGATATTCTAAGGAAGTTAGAAATAGCATAGAGATTCGATGGATACATCTTGTTTCAGATGCGTCCACACAAATCTGTAAGAGTCTCTTTCAGTCTAATAGATAAAACAAATAAAACCAAAAACCTTGTGGTAAAAAAAAAGAATGCTTTCGTTAACCCTAAAATCATTAAAAAGAACCAACGTCATCTATAAGTTTAAATGCCCTTTGAGAGAGTGTAACTTCTTTAACAACTTTGAAACAGATTGGTCACACAACCACTACCCTATCCCGTCGCTACACCATGCATAATGTAGATTCCAGTGCACTTTTTCAACATCTACAAAAGAAAAAGAAATAACTGTTCCACTCCCAATAATAGACAAATCTTAGTCTGTAACATAAAATAATACACCATGAAACAGATTTTAAAAAGCTGAAAATATTTGAAACCATCCACATAAACACCTTCAACAAACTACGTCGCAATTCAAACAAGCCTGAACATTTTAAAATACCTGTCGTAATCCCTCCACCGACTCTTATTTTATGCGACCCAGTTACTGGCCCCAGTATTTGGTTGGTTAATGGTGTAAAAACATTCGGGCACCAAGCAACCTATCAATACTGACCACTGCTGCTACTACTAACATTTTTCCCTGCCAGTTTCGTCATAGCACATCATTTACATCTACCTGACGATGCCCGCAGAATCGATTTGAAAACGTTCGGCTACATATGGGGCATATATTAACATTTTTGATTTTCATACAAAAAAAGATAAGAAAAATAGAAAAAAATATAATTAAACAGAAGTTCTATGTTGTCTTTAATAATGTTTGTTTAAATCTCGCGTATATATATATATATATATATATATATATATATATATATATATATATATATATATATATATATATATATATTCATATTATTTGCTCCACCCATAAGTGTAGAACTTTCTGTATCTTGATAGGTTATTGTATAAGATTTTTTTAAATTTTTACCTGTATAACTTATATATATATATATATATATATATATATATATATATACATATATATAAAAAAAACAGATAGAGATAAATACTTTTACAACATCATTTATTGTTAACTAGCCTGGGTGCCCAGCGTTGCCCGGGTGTTTGGAAGTGTGTGTTGAGCAAAAAAAAAAAAGTTGTAGTAGGCAGGCAGACTAGAACCCGTGACATGAAGGCGGAAAAAAAGTGGAGGTGTGTGTAAGGGTGGGAGTTGAGCAAAAAAAAAAAAAAAAAGGGAGTAGTAAGCAGGCTCGAACCCGTAACGCGCCAGAGGAAAAAGAGGTGAAAAAAAAAACAAACAAAATAAGTCTTACCGATGTGCCTACTGTGGTTATGACGTCACGGGCGATCAAAATAACGCACTTTAAACGACGTCGTGAATGCGAGGGTTGAATGGCTTGCAAAAAATGTCAGCGAAAAAATCGACCCACCCTGTGCAAAAATGCCCAATTGAGGGTGAAGGAATTAATGTTTTCGGCTAATTTTCCGATATTTGTCGTCGGAAGTGCCGTCTTCAAAATGATACCGATCTTGTAAAAATCCGTCGCCTCTGTCGATCGTTTTAGGCATACATACATACATACATACATACATACATACATACATACATACATACATACATACATACATAAATTTAAACAGAGAGGTGAGATTTATATTATAGATGTTTCTGTAATTTAGGTCAAAATTGTCTGGCGTGTGATCGTTTTAGAGATTCATCATGCTCATATACTCCAATCAATCTATTAAGACATCTTCATTCACACAGATACACAAAGTAAGCTACACAGAAAGAAATTGCCTGGTAATGACTTATGTAGCTCACTTGCCATAAATATGAGACAGATGAAAAGTATTAAATTAATTATATTAATGTAAATTTACAGGTCTTAGATCATAAGGTCTCAGTGTGAGGATCATGTACATCCTTCCTACCCAGAAACTACTCAAAGTTCGTTTGAGTCCGTTCGGGAAATTGCAATTTCTATTATGTCCTAATCTTTGTATATTTACATTATTAAAATATTAGACTTTTATTTTTATAATATGACATTCCATTGTTTTTCCCAACATGTCCGGATCTAACTCTCCCATATATATACACACACACACACAAGCCCCTCCCCCTTTTTGGGTTGAGCACTGTTGTAAAAGTATCTCACCCACTACTTAAATGGCTATAAAGTGGAGGCTCCCTGTTTGTTTGTAAATAAACAAGCAGCTGTAAAAGCGATGGGCGAGTATTTATTTAAATGGACATTTGTTGAGGTTATTTGCGAGCACCGATCCCATGGGCTGGTAGATAGAACTGCCGACTATCAACGCAATCGTTGTAGGTTCAATCCCCGGCTAGGGAAAGGTACTAGTCTAACCGCACTTATGAGTTGTGATACAACGAAACAGTACTGTATGTAGATGACTATATATATATATATATATATATATATATATATATATATATATCAGAAAAATTTATGAGGGGTACAAAATTTATATATGGCAGAGAAGAGAGTTCTTTTTAACCTGAGATGTTTTTCGCCATCCTCCTCAGGGGCGAATGATGGCATTTTGATTTTTAAAAAGAAAACAGAAGGAAGAAATTAAAAATAGGGTAAAATGGGGACATATTTACAATTACCAATAAAATAAATATGTACAGGGAGAAAGGAAATGGAGAAGAAAAAAAAACTGAGGGAAATTATATATATATATATATATACCTATATATCTATATATGAGCAAACAGTTAATAAAATATGTTAAAAAAACACTTTGAAATGAGCTAAAAACATATTTAATCTGAAAAGGAAACACTAGATAAATGGATAGTCCTTAATCTGCGGAGTTTCGAAGAAATACTCTCCTTCTCATCAGAGGGTAGGAATTAGCAAAATGTGGGATCGGATTTTGCAAGCAGAAGTATTTGATGAAACAACAAGTAAGTCAAAGACCTTACTTGAAAACAAAATAAGTTAAGCAGAGGGAATATGGTGAAGAAAAAGGTGATTACACATGAATGGATAGTCTGGTGGAAGATAAAAAATCCAGTGACGGTAAAATCCAAATGTAAAACTTCAAGGAAGTTAAAAGAATTTCCATTTGTACAAGTAAAATCTAAGGAAATCCCGTAATTGGAAGAAGATGGTCCATAATAATCCAACATGGAATAATTCACAAACATGTGTACAAGGAAAAAAAATGATATTAATAAAAGAAAAATAAGATGTGCTTTTCACTCTACTTCCGAGACATAACTATAAATAAAAAAGATCTGGGAAGAAAAAAAAAAATGATAAAGTTAAATATAAAATAAAGGGAAACAAAAGTCAAAACGACCCAGACAGGAAATGTTAAAGGCGCGAAAATATATAAAAAATTTAAAAAATGTCAGCAAGAGTTATTAAACGACACTAAAAGGAAAATAAAAAAGGAAAATAAAAATAAATAAATAAATATATAATAAATAAATAGAAAATAAAGAATAAATAAATAAATAAAATATAATAAAAAATAAAATATAAAATATAATATATAATATAAAATAAAATAAGAATAAAAAAAGAATACAAATAAAAAATAAAAATTATTTAAGGGGAGAAGATGGCCGGTTTCTGCAATTTCAGGGGAAAAAAAAGTAAGTAAATTCATATAGTAAAATTTAAGCAAATATACATACAAGATATGAAAGTGTGGGTAGATTGATATATTAGATAGATAGGAAAGTTTAAAGAATAAAACAGAAAATGCAGATAAAGAACCGGCCGTGCAAAGAAGAGATAAAGAATTAAAATAAAGGATTATTAAATTATAAAGTATTAAGAAGTGTGTCGAAAAACGAAAAAGTTAAATAAAAAATAAAAATTTTTATATCTATATAAAAGGTAAAAGTAATAACTATGTAATTTCAAAATTGCCATAATTAAATTTGGACTTATGTTTACAGAAAGAAATCAGTTCATTTTTAGAATTTATTATATTATTACTTTGAGGGGAAGTAATTATAGTTATAGCTTCGGTTGTACAGAGGCGACACGACTTAGAGCCTGGAGTATAAGACTTAACTTTTTTTATAATAGTCCATTTGATTGAGAAGGGAGTATTGTTAGAGTTAAGTTTTTTAATTAAAGTGGTTAGAGAAGTTCCTTGGTTATTATTAGAATTATGGTAGTTAAAAGAAGAAATGTAGTTTGATATTCTTTTCTTAATTAATGTTGAAGTAGCGCCGATATATGTATGTACTTTATTAAAAGCTGGAGGTCTGGTATTAATATTAATTTGCTGATTTGTATTAGTTAAATAGTTTGAATTTTGTCCATAGTGTTCAACAAATGGTGGGATCTATCTATCTATCTATCTATCTATCTATCTATATATATATATATATACACACATATATATATATATATATATATATATATATATATATATATATATATATATATATATAGAGAGAGAGAGAGAGAGAGAGAGAGATAGATATTGACTACTTCATGTTTATGAACATATTGCATAAAATAATATATTACGTTCGGTATTTACTTCAACAGTGCTCAATACCTGATTAGAGCTTATTAGTAGTATAAAACTATACTCATCGCAAATAAACTACATAGAGGCATTAATGTTTCATTCCCGGAGGAAATTATTAAGCTAGTCACAGTCTTTAGCAATTTCTATTCGGACTAATCGGGCAAAATCTTCTCCAATCATAAAAACATTTATAGCTTACCTGGAATTGTTGCTGTAGTAGAGTCTTGGAGCAATCATTTTGGTCATTTTGAAAAATCATATTTTGGTAATAACTTTGGTAATCATCGATTGTTATATGTGTGTCCTGCAGAAAGATACTCTCCACGAGTGCGAGGTAGATAAATTCGTATTGATCCTAAAGAAAAAAAGTGAAAATTAAAACAAAGAGCACAAAATAAAACTTGGGTTTACTTTTTGGCAGTTTCGTATCTCACGCTACCCTTATTTTGTCCTTTAGTCCTCACATTCCATGAATCCTGTTACTGTCAAAGGGGAAAGAATTGCTGTTTTATGAGTAGGAATCTATCCATATAATATTTATCGTTGGCTAGTTTTTAACCTTCAAATTATATTTTATTTTTATCTCCTTACATCAAGTGGCTTCATGCCTTGTCTGGAGAGATTTCCATAAAAAAGAAAACAAATTAGGTTTTTTTTTTCTGAAAATTATATCTTGCTTCAAAATTTTCATTGTTTATACAAAACTTAAGTGCAGCTTGGACTCTACCTTTTTATAAGCAATATCTCCTGAAGAGATTTCTAGTTACAGTAGAACCCCGGGATACGGCATTAAAAATTAGCAACAAAATACAGTACAGCATATAATACACATGTATATAATCAAATAACATTGTAAATAACACAGTAAGGCGGGGCAAATACCGTAACCAGGAGCTGGAAAAACATTGTATTCCACATCGTAACCTGAAAAAAAAACGTATCCTAGGGCCACCGTATCCCGGGGTTCTACTGTACTTATAAGTGGCTGCCCGAAACAACTCATGCATGTAGCGACATAAGTGTATATGCAAACAAATTAAAAGTATATATATATATATATATATATATATATATATATATATATATATATATATATATATATATAAAGAGAGAGAGAGAGAGGGAGCTGGTGTTTGATCAACACTGCTGGGGAGCCATGATTTAATATACTGTTTTGTTTTTAAATCCGTGAAGCAGGTGTTTCACTGTAAACAACTGATGATCCCTTTAAGAAAATTGGTACTATTGTTTGTTCATGTAAGTAAAACAATTCAACGATGCAGGAAATTGACTTACCGACAAAATAATTTTCCAACGAGGAACAATTTTTTCTTTTATAGTTTTAAAGATTTTAAAGAAACTTCCGATACTATATATATAGTATTGTAAGTTTCTTTAAAACTTTTAAAACTATATAAAAAATTACATATATAATATGGTACAAATATATATATGGTACAAAAAATACGGTCCTATGATTTATCACAAATGTCATAGACTGTGAATAACACGTTAATCTTAAAAGCATATTATTCTGAAGTAGTATTTAACAAACCTAATCATTAGATTGTAGGAGAGCTAAATCAATGATAAGTGTTAATCTTTATGGTATGATAACGTTAGTATTCCTTGCAGGGTTGAAGAATAATAAAATGTCAGAGTAGTAATTCTGGTGCTTGGAGGAAAGACATTTTTTCATTTTATGAGTTTGTCTTCGTTTGAAAGCAGAAAAGTGAAACAGTCATAAAATAAATAACGTATTTATCTTGAGAGCAGCTTCCCACCCTTCGAATAGGCATCAGAATTTATTTTACTACTGGGAAGTTTAGACCATCAGCTAAATTAATGAATTCAATTAAATTCATATATATATATATATATATATATATATATATATATGTGTGTGTGTGTGTATATATATATATGTGTGTGTGTATATATATATGTTTGTGTCTGTATACATATATAAATGTGTGTGTGTGTGTGTGTGTGCATATATATTATATGTGTGCATATGTATATAATATATACATATACATATATATATATATGTGTGTGTGTGTATATATATATGTATAGAGAAAATAAAAAAGGAACAAACCGTATTATGTGTTCACCAACGTTTCGTCTTTATTTCGAGACTTCCTCTGGGTGAAAAGGAAGTCTCGAAATAAAGACGAAACGTTGGTGAACACATAATACGGTTTGTTCCTTTTTTATTTTCTCTATTTTGTCGGAATACTATTTCCATTATTTTCATCATTCATATATATGTATATAATATTTGTGTCAGGTCATGTCATATGCTACTGGTACCATGTAACCCAGTACTACCTGCCTCATGGTCGGGTCACCGGCGACTAAACTGGTTCCCCCACCAGACTTGTTTGGTGAGGAGGGCGGCTAGTCTCCCTGGAGGATTAAAAACAAGACCTTCCAAAGGGCGAATGAACTCTTTTTCTGGGTCAACGGCCAACTAGCACCGTGTATATTTGTGTGTGTGTATATGTGTATTGGGGTGGAGAGGGCTCCCATAAGCCGTGGTGAAGGCAACCTTTCTAGGAGAAGCAAATCTTTGATTTAAAAAACCATAAAGCGGGAGACCAGTACCCGCATTAAGCTGGTCTGCAGTTTAATTTGTTGCTGGCTATCTTGCTCTTGCTTGTTGCTGGCTCTCAACATTTTGAACCGAGAGAGAGACTTAGCTGTCGTACAAAGCTAAGACTCTGTAATATCATCTTTGTATAGATACTCCCTCAGTCATTTGGGCTCATGGATTTTAAATGTCTGAGGGAGTGGTACTCGTCTGACAAGACGTTGCAATCATCATATAATATATACATATATATACATATACATATATATATATATATATATATATATATATGTGTGTGTGTGTGTGGATATATATATGTATATAATATATACATACATAAACATATATATATGCATATATATATGTGTGTGTGTGTATATATATATATACATATATATATGTGTGTGTATATATATGTATATAATATATACATATGTATATATATACATATATGTGTGTGTATATATATATGTATATAATATATACATATACATATGTATATATATACATATATATATGTGTGTATATATAATATATACATATATATACATTTGTATATATATACATATATATATGTGTGTATATATATGTATATAATATATACATATATATACATTTGTATATATATATATATACATATATATATGTGTGTATATATATATGTATATAATATATACATATATATACATTTGTATATATATATACATATATATATGTGTGTATATATATATGTATATAATATATACATATATATATATACATATGTATATATATACATATATATGTGTGCATATATATGTATATAATATATACATATATATATATACATATGTATATATATACATATATATGTGTGCATATATATGTATATGATATATACATATATATATACATATGTATATATATACATATATATATATGTGTGTGTATATATATGTATATAATATATACATATATATATATATATATATATATACATACATATGAATCTATATGTGTGTGTGTATATATATATATATATATACTTGGTCTTTTGGTCAAGATCAAAGTGTAGTATCTGTTCCGGCAGATACTGCACTTAAGATAATTTGTACCAGTCAATGGAGGGGAAACCCTCTATACTGGGACAATTATTATTTTTGGTAACCAGAGTGACCCCTTTTAGGGGAGCTGGTTTTTACCTCACATTAAAAACGGCCTTGTGCCTAATTTGCTCAGTGGGGGAGCAAATAAATACCATCTGTTCCGGCAGATGCTGCACTTAAGATATTTGTACCAGTCAATGGAGGGGAAACCCTCTATACTGGGACAATTATTATTTTTGGTAACCAGAGTGCCCCCTTCTTGCCTACTTTTAGGGGAGCTGGTTTTTACCTCACATTAAAAACGGCCTTGTGCCTAATTTGCTCAGTGGGGGAGCAAATAAATACCATCTGTTCCGGCAGATGCTGCACTTAAGACAATTTGTACCAGTCAATGGAGGGGAAACCCTCTATACTGGGACAATTATCATTTTTGGTAACCAGAGTGCCCCCTTTTTGCCTACTTTTAGGGGAGCTGGTTTTTACCTCACATTAAAAACGGCCTTGTGCCTAATTTGCTCAGTGGGGGAGCAAATAAATACCATCTGTTCTTCAGATGCTGCACTTCATTTTCTTGTTCTCTTTCGGTGGAGAAGAAATCCTTCACGATTGAGACAATTTTTATTTTTGTACCTTTTCTCCACGTTAAAAAACGACCCTGGTGTCTAACTCTGTCCTGTGGGGAGGCATAGTAAATAAGTATATATATATATATATATATATATATATATATAATATATGTTTATATATATAATATATATACATATATAATATATAATATATATACGTATATATATATATATATATATATATATATATATAATATATACGTATATATATATATAATATATATATATAATATATATACATGTATATATATATATATATATATATAATATATATACATGTATATATATATATATATATATATATATATATATATATATATACATGTATATATATATATATATATATAGTTTTCAAGGTCTGGTGTGGACGTGTGTTAAAAGCACACAGACAGATGTCTTAGCGTCTTTCTGTGCTTCTCCCAGACAAATCAATCGCATGTGCACGTCGTGACCACTGCCACGCAGATGGGGATCTGATGAACGGCAAGTGTCCTGCGCCGTATAACTCGACCTCCACTGCCTTGTGGGCCAAGGTGTTATTTAGCCAAAGGCTAAGGGTGAGGTAACCCTGACAGAAATCGCCAGAGGAGCTTAGGCCCTGTAAGCTGTAGCATATATGACCCGCCGGCATGTGGAATATGCTCTGGTGCCCAGGAAGCTAAGTCCCAGTCATGGATCAAATGGCATGGTGGGTGGAGAGGGCTCTGTAAGCTGTAGTGAAGGCAACCTGATATAAAACCTGCGATGACTGCTACATCCAATGATGTTGACTTGCTCTTCTTTTTGGATCAATGTGGCAGTTGTTTAGAGAGTGGGATTGTCTCAGTGCAAAGACTTTCCCCACTATAACAATCCTCATGAACAGGCATTAGATACACTTTTTACCATCTCATGTATCTTGATAGCGGGAGGAAAGTAATGAAAAAGACTGGCTGTAGCCTAAAACGGCAAAACATTCAATGAAGTTGGCAAATATGATTATAAACGTAAATGGCAATAAGGAACTGGAACTTCCAGGGCCTGATCCGATAGGTGGTTCAGGGCTCCACAGCCTGGACCTGGTCGTCATCATGCTACTGCGAGGAAATATAAAAAAAAAATATATATGAAAATTACCATCGGCTGTTGGAATGTGTGGATGCTGCTTGACTTGGCATCAGCAATAACGCGTCCAGAGCGTAGATCTGCTCTTGTATCTAAGGAACTTCAACATTATGACATGGACATAGTTGCTCTGTCTGAGACCAGGCTGGCTGATGAGGGACAGTTTTCTGAGTTGGCTGGGGCCTACACCATTTTCTGGAGTGGTAGAGCGGATGCCTGTAAGAGGGAATCAGGCGTGGCTTTTGCTATAAAGACATCAATTCTTTCTAGCCTGGAAGAACTTCCCTGTGGTGTGAGTGACCGGATCATGACTATGAGGTTACCTCTGGTAAATGGTTGTTATACAACTTTTTTGAGTCTATGGGCCCACTATACTTGTCGAACAACAGATGAAAAGGTTGCTTTCTACCTTGCTTTGTGCAGTGTAGTTAGATGCATTCCCTCTGCTGATAAGATCTTCATTCTTGGAGATTTTAATGCTAGGGTGGAAAGAGATTTTGAAACCTGGGATGTGCTGGGTAAACACGGAGTGGGCAAGTGTAATAGCAATGGTTTGATGTTGTTGCAGTTTTGTTCAGAGATGAGTTTTAAAATCGGTAACACCGTGTTTCAGCAGAAGGACAAGTACAAGACGACCTGGATGCATCCTGGTTCCAAACAATGGCACTTGATAGACTATGTGTTAGTCAGAAAATGTGAGATGAGGGATATCTGCAGTGTTCATGTCATGCGAGGTGCAGAGTGCTGGACCGACCATCGGTTGGTCCGTGCAAAGATTAAGTGTGTTGTGAAGCCCAAGATGAGGAGAGCTAGTGTGGCTATCCCAAAGCGATTTAATGTTGCCCGTCCAAGGGACAATATTGTGAGGGATAAACTAGTTAAGGAGATGGAAGAGATTGATTGTGAAAATACTTGGCCTGCTTTTAAGGAATCTGCCTATGAAATATGTGAGAGAGTATTAGGTTATTGTGAGCGTAAACATCAGGATTGGTTCAATGAGAATGATACTTAAATTCAGGCTCTGCTTGATTCATTGCACGCTTATCTCAGGGGTGGTTTGACGGATGGTGAGCAAGATCGATTGAGGGACAAGTTTAAGGCAATCAAGCATGAGGTGCAGAGGAGGTTGTGTAACATGCAGGATGAATGGTGGAGGCAGAAAGCTGAGGAAATACAGCAACATCAAGGTCTTATACAGCCTACTATGCGCGGTTTACAGACCATCCAGATCACCTATCACTCCTCTGCGCTCGAGGAATGGTGGGGATCTTCTTCGAGACCCTACCAACATTCTTCATAGATGGAGGAAGAATTTTGATGACCTGAACAGATCTTCTTACGTTGATCAGGAGTTTGTTAGGTGGATTCCTAGCAATCCGGTCAAGGATATCTTGGCAGAGGTTCCTTCTCTCCAGGAGGTTGAAACAGCTGTCCATAAGGTGAACAAGGGAAAGTCTCCTGAATGGTTTGCATGTGGAGATCTTTAAATGTTCTGGACCCAAGATGATGCAATGCTTAGCAGACTTGTTGCAGACTGCTTGGCGGGATGAGTGTATTTCGCAGGATTGGCGGGAGGCATTGATGGTAGTGCTATACAAGGGGAAGGGTAGCAGAGATGAATGAGGAAACTATAGGGGCATCTCTTTGCTGTCAGTAGTCGGTAAGGTGCTCTGTAGGATCATGCTAGACAGAATGTTAGAGCACATTGCTGATGATATTTTGCCTGAGTCGTAGTGTGGTTTCAGAAGATATCGAGGGACAGTGGATATGATTTTTACAGCCAGGCAACTGCAGGAGAAATGTATAGAACAGCAAAAGGGACTGGTGTTCATCGATTTAACTAAGGCCTTTGACTGTAGTCAATAGGGATGCTTTGTGGGAGATTCTGAAAAAGCTTGGCTGTCCTGACAAGTTTGTAACCATCTTAAAGCTCTTCCACGATGATATGAAGGCTGTGATCAATGTTGGGGGAAAGCTGGCTGATCCTATCTCAGTAGAAAATGGTGTTAAGCAGGGAGACATTCCAGCATCCACACTCTTTGCGTTGTATTTTACCATGTTCTTTTGGATGGCATTTGGAGGGTGCTCTGATGGTATTACCGAACTACTGGGGGGAGGGGTTGTTCAACATTAGGCGCTTCAATGCAAGTACAAAGGTACTCACCAACACAATTCGTGACTTGCTCTATGCGGATGACTGTGATCTGGTGGCTCATACGCTGACTGATGTGCAGCATCTTGTGGACGCTTTTGCGGTTGCTTGCAGCGCATTGGGCCTGACCATTAATCTGAAAAAAACTGTCTTAATGTATCAGCCTGCTCCGAGCATGCCAGACTATGAGCCATCAGTTTATATCTGTGGGTCAAGGATAGCGGTTGTCACTAAGTTTGTATACTTGGGTAGCACACTGAGTATGTCCGGTGCCCTGGATGATGAGGTATCGTTACGGATCAGCAGGACAAGTGATGCCTTCAGAAAGTTGGATAGGCATTTGTGGAGACATCGTGGGATCTTGTTGCCAACTAAGATTAAGATTTATGTCGCATGCGTTCTCTCTACTCTTCTTTATGGTTGTGAAACTTGGACAACATACAGGAAGCATTTGAGACGTCTCGAGCGGTTTCACCAGATGTGCCTACAGTGAATCTTAGGTGTGGGTTGGCAGATGTATGTCATTGATGTGGAGGTGCTTGAACGGACCCAGTGCCTTAGCATTGAGGCTCACATTATTAAGCATAGACTGAGATGGAGTGGACATGTGGTGAGGATGTTAGACAGTCGACTTCCCAAACAACTCCTTTATGGCAAGCTCGCCGAGGGAAGACGTCTGGATCCCGGAGGGTGGAGAACGACCTTGCAGGGAGGTGTGGGCAAGTTTGAGGCAGATCGAACCCAGTATGAGTGGCTGAAGCGCGATATCCGGAAAGGGAGAGTGAAAGGAGCCGTGGATAGGAGGGGGCGCCAAATTAGTCTGGTGTGTGAGGTGTGCGGAAGAATATGTCTGAGCAGAGCTGGGCTGATGAACCACCAGTCTACTCATCAGCACAGTGGGCCACAAAGCAGCCTTGAGTTGCCAGAGTTAACCTGTGTCAACTGCGGGCGGATGTACAAAATGGCACGCGGTTTGAAACGGCATTTGATCCTGCATAAAAAAGAACAGCAAGAACGTGCTGCTAGTGGTGCACATGTCTATACAATATGTGCTAAGGAATGCCAGAATTAAGCAGGGCTTAAAAGCCACATTCGTGCGGCCCATCATTGAATGTTTTTGTGTTTCTATATACCTATTTTTTTTGTGCTATATCGAGTGATGGCAATGTTCAAAAGCGAATTTGCTGCCATCATCATGTATACATGTATATAATATATATATTTGTGTGTGTATGTATATATATATGTGTATGCATACATATATATATGTGTGTGTGTGTGCGTATACATATGTAAGCATGTGTGTTTATTATATATCTATTTTATTATATATGTATACATACATATGTAAGTATGTGTGTGTATTATGCATGTATATATATAAGTATGTGTGTGTATTATATACACACATACATGCACACATACGGCTTTCTAAAAGTAATACCTCCTATTTTTATTCTACCCGAATAGATCAAAAGGGATTTCAAATTGCATTATTATGATGATTGAATCTATGCATTCATGGCCTAAAAGTTTCCTCCCTCTCTGTTGCAGATATTGACGGTGGGAGACGATAAGAAAGCAATCTCTGTCATGGACGTGCATCAGAAGTAGAGATGCAATAACGATGTAGAAAAATAAATTCTGTGCTTGAATTTGTGATAAGCGCTGATTGAAGACGTCTCCATCGCAGCTTATTTGAAATAAATGTAACTATTTTTGCTTGTTTGAAGTTTAAAGTATGATTATGATGCAATGAATGCGAGAATAATGCATTCAAAGAATTGCTATTTCTTATATCTCTTTTTTTGTTCATTGAGCCTTTTCTCTAATCTACGTTGAGTTTCACAACGCACAATTAAACAACGTGGAGGTTCCTATAATTTATCGTCATTAATAAGTAAAGTCATATCAAAAGAACATAATTTAATTTTACACACAGGATAACTCCTTCAGACCATAGAAAACACCACCTAAAATAATTAACTCATATAATCAGGCAATAAATTACATAACAAAAATACACTAATTTCATTCCAGTTACACATCCATATTTGAATTATAACGGCCATATTTATTCCAAAAGAATATAAATTGCATCATATTCTTTTTAAATATATTAACGGCCATATGACGTTACAAAAGTCTTACTTCCTTCACATCGCTATAAATATTTTTGAATTTCCAACTTTTTTCGTTCTTGAATAGAACAAAGTCACCCTTTTCACGACAAGTATAATTTCAAATATTTCAACGAGATTTTGGTATTTTTTCTTTTTTTTAGTTTACCGACTCCTCGGCATTCATCTTTAATTTGTTGATATAAGTAGGTTTTCGGGTACGCTGAGAACGAATATCGCATTTATTTTCTGCGCAAACACGCAGTTATCCATGTTTGAAGACATTCAGTATCCACCGTAATCATTATTGTCTTTGTTGTCGGGCATCTTGTTACCCATTTAGGAATAAACGCCAAAAAGAGCCAAAACATGCCCCCCCCCCCCAAAAAAAAACATTTTTCGGCTTCAAGGCCGAAATTACCCCCACCCCACCTTTTCGGATATTTTTCCGTTTCCTGATATCAAAACAGACAATCTTTTTTTCACTTTCTTGATTACGTTAATTTTTTCACTTTCTTAATTATATTCATTTTTTTGGCTTTCTTACTAAAATATGCGCACGCGCGTAGTCACTTGACGGTTCACAAGGTGCATGAATACATGGCGGACATTTTAAATGACAAGAAATATTTTTCATAAAATGAAGTTTTCACCTCATTTAAGGGTAAAACCATTGCTGTCAGTAAGTTTTCACGAGCGGTTTACAAAAGCATATTTTGTTTTTCGTTCTTTTTTTTTGGGGAGGGAGGGGGACGCCACAACAACCCGCCCCCGCCCTTCCATGGAAAAACGGTTAATTAAACTGCAGAAACACCTGTCAAACTACACACGTTCTATAATTGAATCCCCCCCCCAAAAAAAAAAACGAACGAAAAAGATAAAATATGCTTTTTTATAAACCGCTGGTGAAAACTTAATTTTTTCAGATCAATTAAAAGGGGTTAATACCAGGCAAACCGTAAATTTGCGACGGATTTGATTATCAGATTTGTGGGCAGCAACATCGAATATCCCTAAAAAAAACCCCAAATTAGTGATCGGTGTTCTGTTGTAATGAAAGGTAATATTTACATTTTAATTTATTTCAATAAATATTATTTTAAATACTGTTTTTAATTTGTGATCTTTATGTTCTTTCCTTTCGCTCAAAATTTCTTGGAATTTACCCCTTTCCCTCCAATAAACCTTACCTTTTTTGCGCCAACGCCGGAGTAGGGAGAGGGAATTCCAGTTCCATGTGGCATATTTAGCTTCTTTTGGCGTTTTTTCGTTATTGGAAAACAAGATGGCCGCCATTAAAAATGATAAGGATTACGTTGGATACTGCATGTCTTTAAATATGGATAACTGCGTGTTTGCGCAAAAAACAAAAACAAATGCGATATTCGTTCTCAGCATACCCGAAAACCTATATACGTGGACAAATTAAACATGAATGCCGAGGGGTTGGTAAACTAAAAATTTACAGAGTTTTTTTTTCGTTTTGAAATAGAACAAAGTCCAACTTTTCACAAAAATATATTTTCAAATATTGTACTGGTGTATTATTGTCTCCAATTTATGCATCTAGAAGAAGTCTTACAATAAAGATGAAACGTTCATAGACATAGAACTTGGTTTGCCCTTCTTTTATCTCTCTATTTCGTTGGAATACTATTTCTATGGTTCTTATTATATATATATATATATATATATATATATATATATATATATATATATATATATATACACACACACACATTCATATTCACATATTTAATTTATGATTGTACCAAACATCTGATAATTAACATCTAGGCAAGAAAAACTGGAATGAACATAAAATAAAATAATTTGTATCTCGATATGGGGATATCTCGAAGAAGAAACTAGAATCTAATTAATAGTGCTATTTTAAACAACACATCTTATTTTTTGTTGCAGTTATAAAAAAGAGGCCATAAAAAGGAATCAAAAAGGAGGTAAACGAATTTTTTTATAGCAAACTATGATTAGTTTGATTATAACAATAAGTTTGTATTTTTATTTCGTAGGGAAATTCGATAGAAAGGTTTATGAATCACCATGAATACAAAAAAAAGTATTTATGCAAATAAAAATAATGAATACCGAAACAAAAACCTAAATTATGAAGCCAAAAGTATGCAGCCAGTATTGACCAGTATAGATCGAGAAGTGCATCTTACTAAAGGAAATAACCACCCAGAATAAATATATAATCGATGAAAACGACTGGAATTTATTTTATTTTAATCATATAACAGATTTCCAAAAATGACTGGCATATGAGAATGAAATGACGATTTGTCCTACACAGTTCTATTTACGTTTAACTGTTACATAATGAAACCCCACGATGGCGAGCGAGCAGATATTAGCTTGTAGATATATACATATATATATATATATTCCAATGTATTTTCTAAAATAAGTTTTTAACTAACGGGTCGCTAAGGGCAGATGGCTGATGTTGGCAGGGATAATGAAATGTCACGTCAAAAGTTTAACGAGTGCAGACATCTGTGAGCTAGCGACGGGTTATGGGAACGAGAATTGAAACCCCATGCGTGGTTTGGGGCGAGATTTTAAAAGTCAATCAGTTAGATTTGAGGAAGCGAAGACGAAAGACGTTTATACTCATGTAATCTACAAGATAATCAGAGAGTCACTTCTGGAAACTGAACTCAGACGTTTATCAAAAATGTGGACGTAAGAAGAGACGATACGGCAACACGACTTAGGCTCATTATGTTGAACGAACGATCCAGATATAAACTTAATTTAAACGACAAGAAAGCGTCTCGTATTCCATTCTCATGCTAATCAATTTCGGAAAGATTGTTAGACAATTAATTTGGTTAAAAGTTAAATCATTTATTATCGATCTATCTGTCTATCTATTTATCTATCTATCCAGTGATATTGTTAAAATAGTTTATATTGGTAGTTATTTATTGTTTATAGAATAAATGTAGCAATGGGTTTTAGCTGAGGATGTTTACATAAATTAGCTAGGGTAAATAAACAAAATGACCTTGGTCATGCATACGTGGAAAGATCACACGTTGAGAGACATGTGCTTCTGAATGATGACGTAACGGAACTGAGGTCAAGAGGTCGGGAAGGTTAGAGAAAGGAGTAGAGTTTGAGTTTGGTCACAAAAGTGATCAGACGTGCTTCAAAAAGCCAGGAATCAAGGCTGTGAGGACAAGCATGTAGACACGAAATGCAGACTCCTTCTGAAGACCATTTGAGACAACTGAAATAAATTTATATTTTAAAATTATAAAGTGTTGTTCTGTGGTTTCACAAAAGAAGGAAGAACAGAGATCTCAATTGGTTATGCTGGTGGTCATTTCATGTTTCATCACAGAGCTCAGCAGTGAAGATAGAAGAACTCTTGGAGAACACGTGCAATAAGCAGGACATGAGACAGATCGCTATACACATGCTAGTCTTTTAACGGACTATTAACTTCAGTCCAGATATACGTTAACGATCGTATATCTGGACTGGAGTTAGTAGTCCGTTAAAAGACTAGCATGTGTATAGCGACCTGCCTCATGTCCTGCTTATTGCACGTGTTAAAGAACTATACCACGTAATCTTAACGTTGAATGTTAAATCGTTGAGCTATTGCTTGTTGATTGCTCACAGATAAGAACAGTAGATACGACTGAAGAAGTAAACTGCGCATGCCTTATAAAGAAATCTATAAAACACGCATTCATACACGTATACAACATAGCATCAATTACACAACTGATTTATCTTCATTTGTTAGTTAGAAAAGTAGAGCTATATATATATATATATATATATATATATATATATATATATATATATATCCTTGCATATACATGGATACATAAAAACATACAAGAGTGTATAACTTTGGTGATTAAAAAAGTAAACATTTCTTTAGATAAATATTTAAAAAAAAATGAATATATATATATACATACATATATATATATATATATATATATATACACACACAGTGTCATATATATATATACATTGTTATATATATATCACATACATATATATATATATATACATTCTCACATATATATTCAGATATATATGAATATATATACATTCTGATATATATTCATATATAGATGTTCATATATATACATTCTCATATATAAATATATATACATTATCATATATAAATATATATATACATTATCATATATAAATATATATATACATTCTCATATATAAATATATATATACATTCTCATATATAAATATATATACATTCTCATATATAAATATATATACATTCTCATATATAAATATATATACATTCTCATATATAAATATATATATATATATATATATGCATTCTCATATATATATATATGCATTCTCATATATATATATATATATACATTCTCATATATATATATGCATTCTCATATATATATATATACATTCTCATATATATATATGCATTCTCATATATATATATATACATTCTCATATATATATATATATATATATATATATATATATATATATACATTCTCATATATATATATATACACACATGTACATTTCATATATATATATGTGTGTGTGTGTGTGTGTGTGTGTGCATTCTCATATGTGTATGTGTGTGAGAGAGAGAGAGATAATGCAGGAGGTTGTGCCGTTGGTGAGTACCATAAATAAAATAAAACTGTATACGCCATTTCTGCTCTTTTGCGCAACTGATCAATAATGCTGGAAGATGATTTATCTTTCAGCCCATATCAAAAAGCAGATTAGAAAATTCAACTTCCTTCAAGAAAAAATAACTTTTGCTAGCAAATAAGCGAAACAGTAAAAAGAAAAATGACTTACGACTATATAAAAAATGGGGAAATAATAATAGTAATAAAAATAAACCAATAAAACTGAGATCGCAAAATTGTAAGTTAGCTATCCCCACCCCACCGTCAACTGTCACCACACCAAATAGTCGAGATGAGTCAATGAGGATCCACTGGTTGAGAGCGAAGAGGACTGGGAGCTTGGAGACTTTTGGAGAGGCTTATATCCAACCAAATTTAAGTGAAGACCAATGGTTGTTACCAACGAGAAATCAATGGTCAAAGGATATTGCCATAACGCAAACTTATTTGCAAAGTTATTAAGAGTTGGTGATACTGGGAATCTATGCAGACTTGCCACCCAGACTCCAGGAAACACCATAGATTTCTCTCAAAGGGAATCTTTGATGTAAACCTGTGTGAAAATGTCTTGTGAATAATAATAAACTAATAAAACTGAAATTGCAACATCATGAGTTAACTATCCCTCTAAGAAACTAAGGATCAAAATCAAAGAAAGAAAACACTAACCAGACCTCCACTAGACGAGAGCGAAGAGGATTGAAACCTTAGAAAGGCTTATTTCCAACTAATTCCAGTGAAGACCAACGAGAAGTCAATGGCAAGTAGCTATTGTAATGACGTAAATTCATTTATAATGGCTAACAAAAGAGCTGAAGAGTACTGAAAATCTGGGGAGACTTCTTGTTACCCAGACTGCAGGGCATACCACAGGTTGTTGTCAGTGAGTAATCTCTGATGATGATTTGTATGAAAACTCCTAGTGGGTACAAATAATAATAATAATAATAAAATTCACAACATTACACGAGAGGATGTATACAGAAAACAAACATGCCAAAGATAGAACCACACTGATAGAGAAAAATACAGAGAAAGGAACCGCCCCCAGCAACTATAGGCCTATCACGTGCATACCCACTATGTGGAAAATACTAACAGCACAACTGAGGGAACAAATCTACCAATCCCTGAATAATTGTGGACTTCTTCCCGAGCAATAGAAAGGATGGCAAAAAAGAAAAAGAGGAACACAAGATCTGTTATATATAAATCTAAATATCCTGAGGTCGGTAAAAAGAAGGAGAAAGAATGTAGCCATGGCATGGATCGACTACAAAAAAGTGTACAACAAAAATGCATGGATAATTGAATGCTTAGAAATGTATAAAATACCAAGCAGAATCATCAACATGATTTAAAATGCAATCAGAACATGGAGACTGGAGCTGACAGCTGATGGACAACACATAACAAAAATTAACACAAAAAGAGGCATCTTCCAACTTCCACTATGACTATTACTGTTCATCATAGCCATGATGTCCCTGAACAATATACGGAGAACGTGCCAAGCCGGATACAAGTTCTCTAATAAAGAGGAAAAATTGAACTACCTGATGTACATGAACGATCTGAAACTTTTCGCAAGGACCAAAAAGGAACTAGAGACACTAATAAACACTAGCAGGATCTTCAGCCAGGATATCCAAATGGAGTTTGATATGGAAAAGTGCACACAATTAGTTATAAGAAAGGGAAACCTGAAGATGACAGAAAGCATGGAACTACCCAACCAAACGGAGATGAGGGCACTAGGGAAACAAGACTCCTTTAAATACTTGGGAGTTCTGGAAGTAGATGCCATCAAAGCACCAGAAATGAAAGAGAGAATTGGAAAGGAATATGTAAGGAGAACAAGAAAACTTCTGGAAACTAAATTATATAGCAGAAACCTAATAAAAGGTATAAATACATGGGTAGTATCACGAATAAGATACTCTGGACCGTTCATAGGGTGGACTAAAGAAGAACTGAGACAGCTCGAACAGAAGACCAGGAAACTCATGACCATGCACAATGCACTATATCTAAAGGACAATGTTGGCTGACTCTTCGTGGTTTGTACAGAAGTCACAAGGAATTCCTGTGTACTCGGTCTTCTGATGGAGTCTGTTGCGTAAAGAGACTAGTGTGAAAGAGATGTCGACATTATATCAACAATAAACTCAACAATGAAAAATACTGTGTGTGTTTTGCGTCTTTGTTTGTGAACCAACCTGCAGAAGATTCTTTCGAAAATGCTAGGAGAATTCTCAAATGGAAGAAAGGCAAGTAAGTGTTTTCTTTATTTAAAGTGGCATCACCAAAACATATTTTTTCCATCATCCTTTACTATTCACGACCATTTTGTGTGGTACCAGCTGTGTTTGTCGGGTTAGGGAAGATTGTTGAAATGTCATATTGTTGGATTTTTGACAGTTTCAGTTCACTTGGTTTCGTGTAATGTTCTTTCTATAAAAATTTTCTATTTCTATTTCAACTTACTTATGGCTGATTGACATTCATTGACTATGCCTTTGATTTCAGCTCTCAAGGGTTTTTCTTAATATTTCGACTGTTTTCATTTTTGCTGTGCTTTGTATGGTGTCACAATTTCTATTATTATTATTAAAAAATGCATAAGGTTCAGAATTAAACAATCACTGTCACCGGTTGCTAGTTGCTTCATAACTTCCTAGAATCTTTATAATTTCCTTTTCCAGGTGGTCATTAGAAAGAGAGGCGAATAATGTCTGCTTGTATGCTTGTTGACTGCCTATTTCAGAATACCTCCTCTCCGAAATAGCATACGATTTTGTCCGCTCAATCCGAGCTGTGTATCTCATTAATATAGAAGTGATCTTACCTCGATTTGTACCATATTGAGGCGAGCCTGCCGCATTCTGTTAACACAGCCAAACACGTCCACCGTGCCCGTGTGACGTGCCTCCTCCATCAGAAAGTCAAGGGCAATAAATGTGCCGCTACGGCCAATTCCAGCACTGAAAGACAAAAATGAACAATAAGCGTAAAAATTTAAAAACAAAAAAATATTCTTTAAAATTTGTTGTTGTTTTTTCCCCTCAATAAAAACTATGCCATCCTCTCTTCTAGATATGCAATTTGTCAGGATTTAATTGTGTGGCTATTTGGCAATAACAGGTAAGCAAACATTCCATTCAGATGTATAACAAAACCAATTACAGGAATGTTTAAGGTTATCCATTCTAATACGTTGTAATTAGTAATAATTAATAAAGATGATTTTCCTCGAAATATATTATGGAACATGGTCACACACATTGCATCACTGTGTAGAAGTTTTACTTTTCAAGTAAGATTTATTATAGATAAAAAATAATAGTTTATATATATATATATATATATATATATATATATATATATATATATATAATTTAAAGGAGATTAGAATAATAGTCTAAAGAGCTATTTTATTTTTTGATTTTTAATTTAATTAAATTTTTAATTTAATTGAATTATGATTTTTAAATTTTAAAAATTTTAAAACTTTTAAATTATAAATCACATTACTTAATATTGAATTAGCTCTAGGACATTTAACTATCGAGCTTATTATATATCTAAATTACAACGAGCATTTCCTGTATTTTAATTAAACTAGTAATTTCACTATTACATTAAAATACACTTAGCTCTTTAGACTATTATTCTAATCTCCTTTAAATTATCAGCTCCCTATAACAGGTTGAGTTTATATACGTAATTGTAGATATGTTTCATAAGAAGGACATACAATTATCAACTAAATGCATCCCCATACCCCCTAAAGACACCTTTATAACCAGCTTAATTACAAGTATAAATACATTTATAAGGAACTTGAGATGGAAAGCCTACCATTTTGATAATTACCAAAGTGAAACCACAGAACCAATACACCACCAACCTGGAGAAATAAAAGGAACCATCCTCAGACAAGACAATGAAGAAAGAAAAGCAGCGAAATACTACAGACTAAAAACATACAAAAACCCTAAGAGAAACATAGACACTGAAAATTTTGAAAATGACTTAATCAACCTGATTAAAAATATTAAGTTTAAGAAAAATAAAAAATATATCACTCCAACACTTAAAAAAATAAATAAATTTTCAAAATCTATTTCTACAAGCCACCAAAATAAACTCATAGTACCGGCAGATAAAACTGGAAATTTCTACACAATGGACTATATACAATATAAAAATCTAATATATAAAGAACTTAATAAAAATTATAAAACTACTAATAAATCAGCACTAAATAAAATAAATAATGATGCAAAAAACATTTTAACTAAACTTAAAATAGATAAATACACAGAAATAACAGTACCAGGTACCCCGAGATTTACTTTAAAAGACCACAAACACAGCTTCAATATCAACCCTACTATTAGACTCATTTGCCCCTCGAAATCAGATATAGGACTGGTTAGTAAAAACATATTAGATAGAATTATCCCCAAAATTAAATCCATAATAAAATACCCACTATGGCAATCTTCAAACCAAGTAATCGACTGGTTTTCTAATATTCAAAATAAAAATAATATTAAATTTCTTTCTTTTGACATTGAATCATATTACCAATCTATATCTCCTATCCTACTTAATAAATCTCTATTAATGGCACGAAAATTAACTAATATAACTCAAGACGAAACTAAACTAATACTTATAGCTAGACAGTCTTTAATAACATTTGATAATAAATATTGGACCAGGAAAAATACCCCTAACCACTTCAACATTTTAATGGGATCGACGGACTCGACTCAGGTCACTGATCTAGTTGGCCTTTTCCTTTTAAATGAAATACATTGTATACTCCATAAACAATTCAAACTTGAAGGAGGGCTATATAGAGATGATGCACTTTTCATAACGAATTCTACTAATAAAAATTATGAAAATGCAATTAAAGCTCTACATAAATTATTTAAAAATTATGGACTTAGTATAAAAATCGACCCTAATAAAAAAATTGTTAATTTCTTAGACATAACCTTAAATCTTGAAAATTCTACCTTTGAACCATACCATAAACCTAACCAATCACTTCTATATGTCCACAATCAATCAAACCACCCTAAATCAATATTAAAATCAATAGTTCCCAATATCGCTCTAAGAATTTCTAGACTGTCTTCTACTAAATCAATATTTACCAAAAATGAAAAATACTATAATGAAGCCCTTAAAAACTCTGGATATAATTCACAAATTAAATTCATAAATGAAAATGATAGAAACATAAACTGCATTAAAAATAAACCTATTAAGAGCGTAATAACATATAATATGGCAATGTCTTCCCGTATACGAGTTAAGAAAAATAACCAGGAGACAAAAAAAGATAAAACCAAACTACAAATATTAGATAATAATATAAATAAACAACAAACTAAAACCCGCAAACGTAAGAATAGACACAAGGAGATCCTATGGTTCAACCCCCCGTATTCCAAAAACCTAGAAACAAACATAGCTAGAGAATTTTTTAAAATATTAGATAAGAACTTTAAAGCCCCCCATAGATATAATAAGATTTTCAATAAGAACACAATTAAAGTCTCTTACTCTACTATGCCTAACCTTCATCAGAAAATAATTAGCTCTAATAATAATAAAATTAATAAACTACAAAATGCAACTATACAAAATACATCGAACTGTAACTGTAGAAGAAAAAATAAATGTCCCCTACAAGGCTCATGTAAAATTAAAAATGTTATCTATAGCTGCACAGTATCAAAAACTCCAAATATACAAGAACCTATCAACAGCCATAACTCAACTACCGAATTAAATAATAACACCAACTTAAATCAATCTACCGATCAATTATTAACCAACCCACCACATTATAATCCAACAATAGACCTAACGGAAAATAATCATAATAATCAAGAGGTAATATATATTGGTTCCACATCTGGCCCAATAAAACATAGAATTTCAACGCACAAACATTCTTTTAAAAATAACTCTCTATCAAACCAAACTACTCTATCCAACTATATTTGGCAACTAAAAAATAGCAATATTTCTTTCAACTTAAAATGGCAAATAATTGAGACTTGCAAATCATATAAACCAGGAGATAAATTTTGTACATTATGTACAAAAGAAACCGTAAAAATTTTAAAATATGAAGATATAAAAAGCACAACCAAACTAGTAAATTCAAGACACGAGCTTCTATCGTGTAATCATAAACGTTGGTTTAAATTTAATAAATATAAACCACCTTAAATCATTAAAAATTACTCATTAGTAAAAATGGATTTTTTTTTTTTTTTTTTTTTTTTTTTTTAATAAATTAAGTTAAACCAATTACCGCCCTTAGACTCGTAAATCAAATAATAAATAAAGCCATGACAATTATCTCCCCTTAAAAACTTGCAAAAAAAAAAAAAAAAAAAAAAAAAAAACTCTCTCTCTATAGATATTAACTGTAGCGTCTCTAAATCAAAATAGGCTAACGGAAACAATTTACTGCACGAGCGTCGCCCTTTTAAAATTCATCATTCAATAAAATAAAAAGCTATAGCAAACATCTAAATGACTACTTTAAATACAGTTCCTGATTTCAAAAAAAGAAAAACCAAAAGGTAATTATACATCTATATATTTTTAAATCAAATTTATTATGTAAATTCAAAAATATATATTTTTTTTCTACTCATTTCTATCTCTAACCTATACCAATTTCCTTATTAATTTTCTTATAAATTTTATATCCAAACCTTTTACTTCAATTTTTCAGATTCATCTGCCTTACTTTTAATGCTAGGTTTATTTTTGGTGTCTTTTCAATTCAATAGAAATCCTCCTAAATTTGCTGATGAGGAGACCGTGCTTACCAAAAAAACTATGTATAATTATTCTACGTGACTTCATGTATACCACAAATAAAAAGCACGGATTTCCGAAACGATCGTACAGATAATTGACTTTGTTGTTGTTCCTTCTTATGAAACTGATTTTTAATTTAATTAAATTTTTAATTTAATTGAATTATGATTTTTAAATTTTAAAAATTTTAAAACTTTTAAATTATAAATCACATTACTTAATATATATATATATATATATATATATATATATATATGACAGAGAGATTTAAATAAAGTCACTTAGTTTTGTCTTACTTTCTGAAAACCGACAACTTCCCATTTCTTCCACTTTGATTACTTCCAAATACTTATATATATATATATATATATATATATATATATATATATATATATATATATATATATATATATATATATATATGTAGACTTGTTTGTAATGTACTGAATTTTACTGGGTTCGTATAATTCAGTAAATTTTCATATACCAATGAATTTTAAGCCAAAAAGAGATGAGTTAAAATGTAAGCTACAAAATTATCATATTTCATAATTGAGCATTAATATACTGTATTAACAAAATCAAGACTTCAAAAAAGGAATTGGTAGCAACAAAAAGTGTAAAAATACTAAAAAATGCTCGCGGTTATGGAACAATGTTTCTAATCTTTGTTGAGCTTTATACTTTATCTATATTTCTTTAAATAACTTGGAATGATGTAGTCTAAACGAAGGATCCAAATCTAGTAAGCAAATATAGTTTTGTATTATTCTAAACTGGAGAAGAAATATAGATAAAGTATAAAGCTCAACAAAGATTAGAAACATTGTTCCATAACCGCGAGTATTTTTTAGTATTTAGTTGTAGTAGTATTGATGGTGAAATAAGTGGTACCGTTTCCAGATCAATAAACAACTTAACAATAAACTAGCAATTATTAAAAAATTAAATTAGCAATTAGTGGATTGGAAAGTAATTGATATTGTTCTCTGACAACTAAAGCTTGTAGAATCCCTTCTGGTTGATTTACTCTTGTTCAAAATGTTTTTATCCAAAAATGCAAGGGTAAAGACCTTTTCATCGGAGTGAAACACATTTGTAGCTATTAGCCGGTTTTGTTGTCAGAATAATTATTAAGAGGATATATATTATTTTATTTAGGTATCCAAGAACACAATACACGAATTGTAATTTTGGTTTTAGAGCCATGAGTAACCCCAGTAGATTATGGATGGATGACAGATGTAGATTAAACCCATGGGTATATAATCAGCTTTAAGATTAAAAACATACTTTAAATTCTTAATTTGTTAAATAAGCTATCATAGCCTTTTCTGTATCTGTTAGATTAAATTAATTAATAAATTATAGACGCTTTTTAGTATTTACTAGACTTGAAATATCAAACAGCCCTAGTTGTCTCCATTTAACTGTTATAAGTACCCACAGCGACCTTTGTTTTTCAAATAATTTTTGGAAAATTAATAACGTGATGGATTATCTCCCTTCGTAGCTATGTTTTCCCAATTATCGAGAATCACAATAGATTAGAACGAAAGAGAATAATAAAATATTAAATAATAAAAAATAGAATAGGATCCCTAACTTGGAATGTTGTATGAGGATTAAATAAATATAAGGTAATGTCATTCTTTATTTCCCTATTTAATAAAATATTAACCTAAAATTGGTCTTAAATCTAAGTAATAAGATAGTCGATATTTTGTAAACATTGAAGCCACCATTGGGCGAATACAAAACTAAAAATAACCGTAACGTTTTAGCTAGGTTATTCTGGCCATATTATAAATATATAAATAAAATTAATAAAACCATTTTTTTTAATTAATTATGTGAAATAAAGAAATATAGAAATCTAATTTAAGAATTCAATGAATAGTATCATTAAAAGATATTAAATGGCTACGGGTTTTTGTGGTAACTACTTATGACAGGTTTTTAAATAAGGATACGAAAATTAAGTGATATATTAATATTTAAATAAGCTCTTGACAAAGGATGCATCCAGGATAAATGTTTTCGCATGCTTCATTTCCTTTAAGGGAAATTTCTTTAAATGACGTTCTATTGTTAAAGTGTTTTTATTCAAGATGTCTGAAGAAAGGCTGGTTATGTGAAAATTTTCAAATGCCATAATGCATGGAATTGTCTAACCGGTCTTGAAACAATTGTAACTTACAAAGAAATACACTTTTTGTTGCAACCAATTCCTTTTTTTGAAGTCTTGGTTTTGTTAATACAGTATATCTATAATATAAAGCTGAACGTGTGTGTGTGGTCAGGAACAGGCTCCTATATGGTTGACTATTTAAAAAAAACTGATTACATATAATGATAGACGTATCGAGGATCAGGAATGAGTATGTTTGATCTGGTAGAATGGTGGTTCATAAAAGTTGTGGGGTCTGTGTTCGCGCCTGGCTCCCAAAGTATGGAAATAAAAAATGAAAAAAAAAGGAACGTTTACAAGGGTTTTTGATATAGATGTACATAAGAATACTTTGATAAGTATGTTTCAACTTAAATAGGGATGGTATAATAAAATTGTGGGGTCTGCGTTCGCGCCTATACTCCGTGGAAATATGGCACAAACTTTAACAAAGACTTTTCATATCTATTTGCGTAAGTATACTTTGATAATTATGTTTCAGTTTGAAGAAATATGGTATAATAAAATTATTGGGGGTTCGTTCGCGCCTGACCACAATAGAATGTAAATATGTCACAAAGTTTAACAAGGTTTTTTAAAAGGGGTGAGGGTCAACAATAACACCTTAACTTTAATCTTAATTCACGTTAGCTTTTATTAATTTTTTTTTAGTTGAATCACATTGTATCGAATAAATTCACCTCATAAATCCACGTTCTTATTAAAATGAAAGCCAAAAAAAAAAGTCGGAACTTTAGACAATTCTCGACACAAATTTTGCATAACTTTGTTTTTTACCTTCTCTATTTGCACGTGGCACTCTTTCGAAAATAGATAAATAGATAAATAATAAAAAATAAGAACGTTACTTGTTATCATGTCAAAAGAAGGAAAAAATCCTGCTCACATGATTATGTGTCTTTTTAAAAACATTTGCATAACCTTTTTATTTTTATTTATATATCTGTTTAAGCTTTTTTTTGTCAGTGTACTAGAAGGAATTCAGTTGATTACAACCCTTTCTGCGTGTTCTTTACATTACAATAGTACAACCCTGAATCCAACAGCGCAATACTACACCGTTCAATACTGTAAAATTGAAACGAAGCTGTTCTACTTGAAAAGGGCGCCATTTTCTTCTTATTCATATTTATATCGATTCTTTGCTTTAAAAAACTAAATTAATTACGTGTTTACTTTTTTAATATCCCATTTTGTTGTTTCGGATTATTTTACTAAAGTAAGTAAAGCTTCATTATTTTTCAAAACTGTTTTTGTTTCTTTGTTTTTCGATATTTCGTCGATATTATTTAATAAGAGTGTTTAGCAGAAATGCCAACAAACGACTACCCGAAAAAATAAATATACAAGAAATAAATGTTACCATAGTCAATAAAAGTTCAGTTCATGTTTTTCTTTTGTTTTGAAATAGTTTTTAATGCTCTTTACTTGAAATAATTTCAGCGAACCGAAATTAAAACGAAATTTGAGGCGATAACTACTTAAATGAATTTCTATATAAACTACACATGTCATAATCGAATATTCCTCAAGCACAAAATAGCGGAAAACATTAAAATATGTTAATAAATATTCCTTACGTTGACGGAACTCTCTTAAATTGTTAACACAGAATGCTCAGGTTCTCCTCCTTCAAATTGAAAACGGGGCTCTCCATTTCAAAGTCGCTGCCATCTTGATTTTTTTTTAAACCGGTTCGTGAATTAAAAAAAAAAAAAAATTTTTACAAACTACCTAAAATACAAACCAATGAACTTTTCTACCATAAAAGTAACTTTTATTGACTATGGTAACATTTATTTCTTGTATATTTATATTATCATATATATAACATTTTCTCTTTGTCAGGAAACATCATTTTGTTGGTCATTCTTGGCTACGAATGGAAACAAAGTTGATATAAAAATATATTTTCGCAAAAATTATCTTTACTTTCATCATATTTGCTTAGAGTAAAATTTTGGAGTATCAAAACCTATCTCTTTACAACCCCTCCTTTTCATAACCTATCATACTTTCATCAATCACAGTCCATTTTCTGTAGGCTGTTTTTGAACACAGTCAACGACGGGTACTTCTGCTAGTATATATATATATATATATATTATATATATATATATATATATCACAATGCTTCAAGCAAACTACATTTTACTATTAATAATATATTAATTAGTTGAACATTAAAAATACAATAATATATATATATATATGTGTGTGTGTGTGTGTGTGTGTGTGTAATCTTATCTGTGTGTGGAATGGTTTTTATCAAACTACTGTGTCAATTTTTGATTCATAGACTTAAAACTTGATATATCTGGGATTTGGATCTGTGGAACAAATTTAAGTTGTTTTTTATGCGTTAAAATTGGAAGATGGCAGGCTAAGTCGACTAAATGTGTAAATATACATTTATACGTTTAACAACCTTACTTTTTAAAAGGTTTTTATATGCCTATGGGTTTAGTCCAGATGGTAACAAATAACGCTGGACAGCTATCTGTTTTGGTTCTGATTCTGACTGATGGCGCCCAACTCATATAGATACTTTTCTTTACTTTTGAAATAATCACTATATATTGGGTACAATATAATAATCAATAGAGAATTGGCTTTCTAATAATAAATACAAAATCTGCATAAATTAAAATATATTTAAGTGTTTTACGACCGGACAACGCCGGAAAGCCTACCAGTGCTTTATATTAATAAATTTTACAATTTAAGATGCCTTGATATATTTCCTTTAATGATAGCAACGGTGTTAGCATCTTTTTATGTAAAACTATTAAGACAGCATATTCTTAGAAGTAACGAATAAGGTTACATTAGTTGAAATCATAAAATTACACGGATTACAGGAAAAAATAAACTACAATAAGCATAGTGCTTATTATTGTAACTGATAAGGTTCTTTTTTAGACAATAAGAGCAAATATAATTATGTTCCAGATTAGGTGCAGACTTACAACCTCTGTGTCTAAGTGTGGCACGCTAATCGATTGACCCACAGTCATAAATACAAGGAAGAGGAATAGACAATGAAATGATTATATATATATATATATATATATATATAATTTAAAGAAGATTAGAACAATAGTCTAAAGAGCTGAGTGTATTTTAATGTAACAGTGAAATTACTAGTTTAATTAAAATACAGGAAATAGAAAGTGCTCGTTGTAATTTAGATATATAATAAGCTCGATAGTTAAATGTCCTAGAGCTAATTCAATATTAAGTAATGTGATTGATAATTTAAAATTTAAAAATCAAATTTTAATTAAATTAAAAATCCGTTTCATAAGAAGGAACAGCAACAAAATCAATTATCTGTACGATCGTTTCGGAAAACAATGCTTTTTATTGTGGTATACATGAAGTTATGTACAATAATTATATATAATTAAATTATATATAATATAAACGATCGTACAGATAATTGATTTTGTTGTTGTTCCTTCTTATGAAACGGATTTTTAATTTAATTAAAATTTGATTTTTAAATTTTAAATTATCAATCACATTACTTAATATATATATATATATATATATATATATATATATATATATATATATATATACACTTAGGGGATTAGAACAAGAGTCTAAAGAGCAGAGTATATTTTAATGTATTAGTAAATTCATTAATACAATAAAATAAAAGAAAAGAAAACAGTGCTCGTTGTAATATATATATATATATATATATATATATATCCTAGAGCTATTTTAATATTAAGTAAGATGATTGATAATTTATAATTAAAATTAAAAATCGATTTCATAATGACGAACAAACAAAATCAATAAATTGTACGATCGTTTCGGAAATGATGTTTTTATTGTGATAGACAATGAGTCTTGGACAATAATTTTATCATATAGTTTTTGAAAACGAAGTCTCCTCATCAGCAAAAATATTGGGTGTTTTTTTTTTTAGACACCAAAAATAAACCTAGCATTTTTTAAGTAAAGCAGATGTATCTGGAAAATATTTAAAATATAAAGGAAAATAGTTTCTTTTTTGATGTTGATAAACAAACTAAGATAAAATGAAAATAAAATGAAAATAAAATAAAATAAAATCTGCTTGAAAGGTATATATATATATATATATGTGTGTGTGTGTGTATGTATGTCATCCACATACAGTATAGTTTCGCTGTATCACAGCTCATCAGTGTGGCTAGACAGGCAACTACCTTAAGCCAGGATCGAAACCCGACGGCCCGTACGATAGTCAAGGCTTTAACCCATTACGCCAATCAGCAGCTACTGTGCGGGCAGTGAATTAACGATGTTTTGACATCATCCAAATACCTAAGCTCGATTTGTTTACACCAAGAGCATCGCTTAATACGCCAATGGTATATCGTGTATCACTTCCCAATATATATATAAACGTTGTACTGTTCAATTTCTTTTCTGCATTATACATAGTGTTATGTTGTTAGTCTACCGGAAAACATTGATCGATTATTATGATGAAATTATAATAGTCGATTATTATGATTAGTAAAAGTATATTGTTAGAAATATTTCATGAAAGTGAAAAGCTATATAAAGTTGAAATATTTAATAGTTGTCAGAAATGTTAATTTGATGTTAATTTGACAGATGGAATTTAATCTAACCAGAATATAAGCAAATATACGTGACAAAAACCCAGCAAGAATCTTTTTTTTTTATAACATTTTCACCCCAAACAATGCACATCGCCACTTTGATGTAGAGGGCTACTATCAGGGATATAAGCTACAGGAGTACTATGTAGGGAGTTGAGCAGCAAGGTGTCGGTTCATGTTACACTTGAACTTCTGCATGTCAGTACAGTTGGGGAAGCAGGGTCCCGGAAGGGAGTTCCAAAGTCTAACGGTTTTGGGGAAGAAACTACTGGAGTAGCTTCTAGCTCTCTTATATCTAGGGATCTCTACTGTGAAAAGGTGGGATTTAGCTGCTTGTCAGGTCTGTCGGGGGTATTTATGTCGAGGGGGTATAAGTGCTTGCAGTTCATCAGAGCATTCACCGTTAAAGAACTTGTAGAACAGGTAGAGGGATGCAACATTTCGTCGATGGGACAGAGGCTGAAGCTTAGTTCAGGACCTATTAGGTTGGCGACTCTCTTTTGGATCTTGTCCAGGAGCGAGAGCCTAGTAGCAGATGCACCAGCCCAAATATGACAACAATACTCCATACATGGGCGAATGGTGGCCTTAGACTACGTGTATTGATGACGTGATAAAAATATAGATTTTGAGATGTAGAGGTAGTTACGTGGGAGATCAGTTCGATACGCAACGCCTTAGCAGATAGATGGGGTTTTTATGACAGGACGCCCATGGAAGTCAGAAGAAGGCGATTTAGAAAAATGTAATCTTATACAAGCGTGTCACCTCTGGAAAAGAACCCAGCAAAGAATAAATGATTATATCAAAATATGATTCCCATCTGAGCATTTAAACTTTCGGAGAGAAGAACCATTAATTTCAGTACACATGGAAGAGACGTATGGAAGGAAGATCTAAGGTATGTTTTTGCTGGTATTCCAACCGACAACGATTTCTATAAACTGTTAATGTATGTACACCCAATAGAGAACACACTAGATGAATCACATATCAGAATGTTAACAGTCATAAGTTAAAAGAGACTCATTATAGAAACATACATCTGTTATATATACGCCCGTATATAGATATACAAGACAAACACATATACGCTGTTATACAGCTACGCTGTTTATATATACCTCCCAGTATACTACATATAACCATTTGATGCCATTCAACCCCCCCCCTATATTACATAGCCTCGTTCTGAACTCACACTATCCAACAGTAGCAGGCATAGTTGATGTGATTGTGAGGGTAAATACTCCTCTACTTTCCTCAATTTATAACTAATAAAAAAGTATCTAAATCGATAAAATCGATTGAAATCAATCAACATGTATTGAAGTTTTGTCTTTAGCTTCATCTTCTTTAGTCCTGCCACGTTATCGCCTTCATCACTAAATGACTATATTATGTTATGGCTTAGTCAAAACATAACCATCTATAATCGCCGAAATAACTTGTAAATCTCAAAATAAAACATGGTGAATTCATCACAGAATTTTGTTATTCACCGACTTGTAGCACATTTTTTTTTACTGTTTTCTTCTTGCTCTTCTTCTTTTTTCCTACTCTAATTTTTCTTCTTACCTTCTTTTCTTCATCTTCCTAATCTTCTTTTGCTTCCTACTCTACTTCCTCTTCTTCCTACACACCTTTTTCTTTTTCTTCTTCTTCCCACTCGCATTCTCACGTAATTTTAAAATCATCAAAAAAAAAATGAAGTTTCGTTATTGAATGCTGATTTTTTTTTCTGTGAAATGCGGCCATGTTTCATCATTGAAATCGCCTTTCACAAAACTGTATCAATATTTATAATCTGTAAACTTTTTAAATTACTCATTAATTTCATTTCAGAAATCGAAGAAAAAGTGTAATTCATTTAAAAAATATATCGGCAGTCATTTTGTAACAAATTTACTTACCGTAGGGCTAGTAGATTTAATAGGATGGGAAAGTTAATGGTCACTATGTAATTTATCAATTTAATATCATTACAAGTTTAAAATAAATATTATAGCCAATGAACATGAATAAAAAGTGTTTTCAAATTATCTATGAAAAATAACTACCAAAAGAAGAATCCTAACTTGATGAAGTTTTAAACACACACACACACACACACACACACACACACACACACACACACACACACACACACACACACACACACACACACACACACACACAGTGTGGAACGATAAAATTGTCGCCCTAGAAAAAAAAACGACATAATTCCATTTCCTTTTCATGAAAATCGGGTTTTGTTGCAGATAGTCTAATAATTGGCCAGTTGTGTACGAATCCCAAATGCGATAGGCATCTTCTATCATCTCCGAAAAGTGATACAATGTTCAACAAGCAAGATCGAAGAAGTTATGACAGCTGGACCATTGCCAGCAAAATGCAAATCCAGACGGTTCGACGCTTGAGGGCAAAGTTCAATAAAGTTTCCGACCATGGTTATGATCTTTGGTGTGGTTTCAAGTAAGGGCCACATCATGCCACCTCACATCTTCGAAGCTAGCTAGATTTGCTGAAGAGTGTAGTGATCCCCTGATGCAACCAAGTGGCTGGTGGCAGACCTTGGGTCTGGCAGCAGGACTCAGTGCTGGCCCACAAATTCAAAGAGACCCAGGCTTGGCTTCAGAAGTGCTATGACTCCCTCTTCCCAACCTGAACCCACTGGACTACTTCGTTTGATCATACGTCAAAAACATCAATGACATAACCTCCCACAACTTGAAAGCCAGAGTGATCGCATCATCTGCTGAGTATTCGCCAAGCTCTCTTTTATGGAAAAGGCATGCTCCTAGTTCCAGACCCGTATGGAGGGGTGATTGACGCTGAAGACAGCCACATTGAATAAATGTCAGCTCTACTACATAATCAAGTTACCTGAATTGATTTTTTCAATCACAGTTTTAAAATAAAGCTGTAGTGTTGTTTTCTTTAGGGCGACACCTTTATCGTTCCTTCCTGTTTATATATATATATATATATATATATATATATATATATATATATATATATATATATATATTTATATATATATATATATATATATATATATATATATATATATAAAGAATAAGAGTATAGTTACATTCCAAGATCTAAATATCTATGTTTCATGAAAAACAGCATCTCCAACATGTTAAAATTTTGGTACATTTTTTACAGATCCGTTTCGTAATCCATAAAGAAACGGTTATTATTACGCCAATACTAGCCGACTCTTTTCGTGCGTACATTCAGCCTCTGAACAAAAAAGGATTGGTAAACACAAAGAGTGAAATTGAAAAAAAACGTATTTTACCAAAACAACATATTACTGCCCCTCAAGTTGAGCTGATTACAGTTACAAATCCTTTAAAATGTTTACAAAGGAAGAAATCACATTCTTACCTAACAAACACAGCAATTCCAAATCACAAATCATACACGCATTCAAGCAATGCATTCTTTCCTGAAAAGAATCAGGTGGAATGTTATACATCACTATTATCCACGGGAAGAAGTCAGAAGAAAACTGGAAACCAAGCATTGCCAAGTGCTAAGCCTTCGGTATATATATATATATATATATATATATATATATATATATATATATATATATATATATTATGTCATTATGTCTCCGATAGTATCCCCCTACTTAAAAGTGGCACTGTGCCTTGTTTGGGGTGAAAATTGAATATATATATATATATATATATATATATATATATATATATAGCCCCCACCCCCACTTTAAGTTGAGCACTTTATAAATATATTTCACCCGACGCGTATTTAAGCCATTAAGTGAAGTCCACTATTCATTTGTTTGTAAACAAATGATGGTTTGAGCACTATCTGCGACGGGTGGGTGTGGATTTAATACACACTTGAGGAGAAATACTAACAGCATTGATTCTTGGTCCAATGGTTAGAGCTGTCGACTGTCAACGCGACAGTTGTAGGTTCGATCCACGGCTGAGGAGAGGTGTGTGTCTCGCCGCACTGTGATACAACGAAACAGTACTGTGTGTGGATGACATATATATATATATATATATATATATATACTAGTAGGTCGCCCAGCATTGCCCAGTCGTAAAATATGCTTAAATATGATATCTTGATTAATGCAGATTTCGTATTTATTATTATATTAGACCCAATATATTGTAATGATTTAAAATGTTGATAAAAATAATGACCCGTGCGCCACCACCAAGAATCGAAACTAAAACGTTTAGTTTAAGATTTACTTTTTCCTTTGACGTTAATGCCTTAGCTATGAAGACGTTTACTGCAACACTAAAAATTAAAACAGGAATCAATAGCTATTACGTTATGCATGCATATTCATAATGCCGTCATTTGACCTTCACCAGGCAATTTTTTTTTTTTTTACGCTTTTGCACATATTTTACCCGGCTGAAACACAAATATAAAGTTTCACATGGGTTTGAATACCCTATGTATTAAGTTTCATGACTATAGACCAAAAAACTGACAGAGAAGTTTGGTAGGCAAAATATTTTACACAAATATATATATACACACATAAATTAATATATATAGAAAAAGGTTTGTGTTTAGTATAATCTTTTTACACAAAAAGTATGCAAGTATAAATCATGTAGAATATCTGCATGAATATAATTACACGTAACAGTTAACTAAAGATGATCATTCCATAAGAAAACCGAAAAAAATAATTGGGAATTAATTAAACTGAATATTTAAAAGAATATGCAACTTAGCTAGATCTTTTGCAGATGAATGCAATTCCATGACCCATATATAACAAAGTTGTATTTTCTTTTTAACTAAATAGAAATAAGGGTTTTTAATATAAATATGAATACAAAAAAAAAAAAACAAATTTATAAGAGTATATATATATTTATATATATATATATATATATATATATATATATATATATATATATATATATATATATATACACTAATGTGTCATTACAAACCAAGACAAAGACTACTTAAGGATAAGGGTTAATGAGATGAGGTGATTGCTAGTTGACTGATGAACAATATCATGAGAAGATTGAAAACGATTAATGGAATTGACTAAACTAGAATAATTAAAAGGACGCCTATACAAGAATTTGTTGACATTGGACTTAAAAGCAACCATGTTGTAATCTGCAGGAAAGCAGTACCATGACAATGTGTTTCAATGGCTGGAAAGGTCTCAGAAAGAAACTCTCTGCATGGAAATTCGGTTTGGTGTTAAAGCACGTCGAAGAAAGTTCTATGTAGCAGTGGTAGTAAGACGAGTTCTTGCTGTGAATGTCTTATAGGGCAAAACGAGAGATTGGAGCTCCATTCCATGCCTTTACCCCTGTAATACGTTCGTTACAAATACTCAGTCAACTATAACAACCGTCAACAATTTTCCTTACTCTTTATCTGTGCATAAAACTAAAGGTAAATTCCATGAGCAGGGTTCCTTTCCTAGAATTGTCTGTCCGTAGAACAAGATACTGTAGAGCTGCTTCCCAGCTGACTATAACTTGATCCTTTACAAGTCAAATATAAATACGTTTTTGTTGACCCATCCTCTTAAATAACTAGGCCCTACATCATTACTGATAATCACTCAGTTGTCTCACCAATTACCTAATACTCATTAATCTTTGTCCTTGAGTTGCCTCTAAGCCTTGATAAATGATGAATTTGAAGTGAAAAAAAAGATCGTTTTTTTAAGTCCTTCTCATAAAGGAGAAAACTGGATTGGACTAAAAATTAAGATTGCCTTTGTCTAAAGGGACATTTCCTTAGGTGCCGAGGACACAAAAGATGAAGAGTAATACTAGAACAGATACTACACTTTATCTTAGCCAAAAGACCAAGTTTTCAATAGTGGTAGAAAAGGCCGACCTTAGCAACAGATTGAATGGAAATACCTTTATATTAATGAAATTCTGTTTTTAGGATAATTTTAATTCGAAATTTGAGAAATCTTTTATAAATGTGATAAAAAAATGCAGTAATAATTTTTTTTTTGTTTTGTAATATTAGTCTTCATCACCACCCAAAAAAAAAAACTTTCTTTTCTTCTTCCCTGTTCCTAACATCAAACAGAATTTCCATGACCAAAGTTTCTTTCGAAAAACCACTCATCTGTGGAACATGTTGCCACAATATTGTTTCCATAAGATCTACAACATAATCGTCTTCAAATCTAATGTCATTAAACACGTGTCTTATCAAATTTTATCCATTCCATTCATTTTATTTCAATCCTCTCATAATATTCATCCTCATTCAAAACAATCTATCCATCTCATTAACCC